>NC_057810.1:183477343-183673839 GCF_018294505.1 Triticum aestivum | reverse complement strand
AGAGGGGGTCGCGGCGGAGCTGGGGAGCGTGTCGGGGAGGCGAGGGGAGGCCGGTGGCGGCGGCTATGGCGAACGGCGGCGATGGGTGCGTTCGGACACGGGAGAGAGAGAGCGAGGGAGAGGAGAGGAAGAACCGGGGGAGAGTGAGAGAGTATGGGGGGGGGCGTGGCGTCATTCCAGGGCATCCAGACGAGGAGGGGAGAGGCAGGCAGGCAAGCGAGCTGGTGGCGTGGCGCGGTGGCGCGCACGAGCGCCGGGCACGCTCCCCTCCCTCTGTCGAGGACGAAGACGACAGAGGAGGAGGCGGGCTGGGCCGCCTGCTGGCTGGGCCGGCCAGCTACTGCTGGGCTGCACAGGGAGGAGCCCCAGGTAAGCTTCTCCTTCTTCTATTTATTTTTGTTTTTCTAATTTCTGTCATTTGTTTTGATTTAAATAAAATATTAAATCATTTTATTACCTTATGCCAATTTTTGCAGGAGCTAGATATATTATTCCAGAGCTCCCCAACAGGTGGCATAATTTTTGGACATATATTAATATAAATAACTAATATATTTCCAATGCAAATATTTATGCATTAATTCCAAATGCCCAAAATAAATACCTATGAGCTCTTAAAAATATTGGTTTGATTTTTATCTCTGTCCAATATTTTCAGAGAGCAACATGAGCATTTTCTTGGACCCTTTTGGAGAAATTTTTATTTGGGTCATTTTCAAAATGATTCTGAGGGTTTCACAAATCCCCATTTCAAGTTTCTGATGAAAGAGTAAACATGATGCAACACTCTAATGCATGACTAGCTAGTGTGTGACACACTGATAGGGATCTCAATCTCACCGAGATGGGATTTTAATCTCTCTGTGTATGTCCATTACCAAAATCGGTCCAACCGAGTTTGTGTAATCGGTCCTACCGAGATTACAATGCAAACTCTCTGTTCCTCTTCGTAACATTTCAGTCCAACCGAGATGAGTGAACCGGTGCCACCGAGTTTGCCTGACCAACTCTCTGGTTAGCTGATCACCAAAATCGGTCCCACCGAGTTTACGTTATTCCCTAACCCTAACCATATCGGTCCTACCGAGTTGCATGTCAGTCCCATCGAAAATCCTAACGGTCACATCATTTGCTGAATCGGTCCGACCCAGTTTCTCAATTCGGTCCCGCCGAGATTGGTAAGTTGTGTGTAACGGTTAGGTTTTGTGTGGAGGCTATATATACCCCTCCACCCACTCTTCATTCGTGGAGAGAGCCATCAGAATGTGCCTACACTTCCAGCATACATTTTCTGAGAGAAAACCACCTACACTTGTGTTGAGCCCAAGATATTCCATTCCTACCATATGAATCTTGGTCTCTAGCCTTCCCCAAGTTGCTTTCCACTCAAATCTTCTTTCCACCAAATCCAAATCCTGTGAGAGAGAGTTGAGTGTTGGGGAGACTATCATTTGAAGCACAAGAGCAAGGAGTTCATCATCAACACACCATTTGTTACTTCTTGGAGAGTGGTGTCTCCTAGATTGGCTAGGTGTCACTTGGGAGCCTCCGACAAGATTGTGGAGTTGAACCAAGGAGTTTGTAAGGGCAAGGTCATCGCCTACTTAATGAAGATCTACCCCTAGTGAGGCAAGTCCTTCGTGGGCGACGACCATGGTGGGATAGACAAGGTTGCTTCTTCGTGGACCCTTCGTGGGTGGAGCCCTCCATGGACTCGTGCAGCCGTTACCCTTCGTGGGTTGAAGTCTCCATCAACGTGGATGTACGATAGCACCACCTATTGGAACCACGACAAAAACATCCGTGTCTCCAACTGCGTTTGCAGACTCCAATCCCATCCCTTTACATTCTTGCAAGTTGCATACTTTACTTTCCGCTGCTCATATACTCCTTGCATGCTTGCTTGATATGTATTGTGATTGTTAAACTTGTGCCAAAACTCCACTTCAACTTAAAGAAATAAAAAACTGCACCTTTTCTCACTTAGTGTCTAATCACCCCCCCTCTAGACACCTCTTCTCGATCCTTTCAATTGGTATTAGAGCTTTGGTCTCCATTGCCTTGGTTTTAACACCATTGGAGGAAGATGGATGAGTCTACTTTGGGGAGTCTTTGTAAGTGCATCTAGTGCCCCTTAGTGATTTTGGTGTATTGAAGACTTATAGGTTAAGGGACTAATGCGTTTGTGAGTGTACACAGGTCTATAAGTCTATGAGGAGTTTGATATTTACAGGGAAAGTCGACCCCTAAAAATGAATATCTTCGACTGAAGATTTTGGTATTTCTGAAGACTTTCATGAAGACTTTGAAAGTGAAGAAATTGGTATTACCATGAAGACTTGATATTCATGCGAGGAATATGAAGCTTGGAGACTTCCATTTTCATAGTTTTTTTCTCTTTCTTGAGTCATAGGAAACACCGTACAGTTAAAGGGGGTCGAGGAAATACTAAGGAAAAATTTCTAAAGTGATGCTCAACTCAAAATCCTACACCTACCAAACCCTTCGAGTGAAGCCTTTGGAAATCTCATACAGTTCAGTCAATTTCTTCAGTGACAGAGATGAAGTTCTTCTGGTCGCTGAGGAATTTGTTCTGACTGAGGAGTTAGGAATTCGGTAGTACGGATTGCCTACACAGTGAGGAACATGATAGCCCAGAGGAATTTGAGAGTCAAATTTCCGCCCGTTGCTGTGCTGCGCGCCAGCTGTCCCAAAATATCTTATCCACCTAACGGTCATATCAGACAAGGGCATTTATGTCTTATCATGTCGGGCTGCTCCATAGGCTATAAATAGCCACCCCCTACAACCTCTAGTTGGTTGGCTGCTCCGAGAGAAACTGACACTTGTCATTTGAGAGCAACCCATCCTCCGAGGACTTTGAGCGAAAATCATCGAGTGAGGAAAAACCCAAACACCTACAAACCCCAAAGTGATTGAGCATCACTGAAGAGATTGATCCTGCGTGGATCCGACACTTGTTACCTTTGAAGACTGTGCTTCTTCCAAACGGTTAGGCGTCATGGTCTAGAGCGTCCAAGAGGAATTGTGGATCGCCGAGTGACCGAGTCTGTGAAGGTTTGGAAGTCGCCTGAAGACTTACCACGAGTGATTGGATGAGATCTATGTGATCTTAGTTCAAGGAGAATACGGTGAGGACTTGGTGTCCTGAGCTGCATGCTCAGCGACTGGGTGTCCTGGACTGCGTGTCCTCGAGTTTAAATACTCAGCCGCTCCAACCAGATGTACAACTGAGACAGCAGTTGGAACTAGTCTACCAAATCATTGTCTTCACCAACCTTACTGGTTCTATTTCCTCAACTCTTTCATTTCCTCATTACCGTGTTGAGAGATTGTTCATATCTGTGTTTGAAGACTTTGACTGAAGACTTTCTCAATTTCCTCAGTTCAATTTCTTTAGTCTGTTTGTCTTCATCTTGTGTTATCCTATGTTTACGCTTTCTGTACTCTGTGCTTGTCTTCATTTCATCATGATGACTAAGTCAGTATCCTGATATGCTTACTTCTGAGTACTTATTCCGCTGCTAGTAGTTCTTCGCTAAGGAATTTCCTCACCGGCAAATTCCTCAGTGAAGAATTTATAAAAATCGCCTATTCACCCCCCTCTAGTCGATATAACGCACTTTTAATTGGTATCAGAGCAAGGTACTCCCTTGTTCTGTGTGATTTTGGTTTAACCACCTGGAGTTCTAGTTATGTCGACCGCAGGTATGATCAAGGTCTCCGCTGGGTGTCCTACCTTCGATGGCACGGACCACCCCTACTGGAAGAATAAGATGCGAATGCATCTTGAAGCAATTGACAACGATCTATGGTACATTGTGGAAAATGGTGTTCCCTCAGTCACACCTTCTCTGAATGCTGCTGATGTGAAGAGATTCAAGCAACTCGATTCTCAAGCGAAGAATATCATATGTGGCCATCTGAGTAAAGGACAGTATGGTAGAGTGAGTGCTTTGGAAACTGCTAAGATTATCTGGGATAGGCTCTCCAAAGTAAACGAAGGAGTCTCAACTCAATGTGACTCTCGTGTTGACGTTCTTTGCAATCTCTTCAACCTCTTCAAAAGACTCGACAATGAAAATGTTCAGCAAACCTTCGATCGCCTCACTGACATCTCAAATGAGCTTCAAGTGCTTGGCTCCACTGACATCACCGACCATGAGGTGGTGAAGAAATTGCTGAGATCGCTAGAATCCTCATTTGATACTCTGGCACTGATGATTCAAGAGCGAGCTGATTACAAGTCACTAGATCCAGCTGATATCCTTGAGAGGCTAAATACTCATGAGTTCCAGCTTGCTGAAAAGAGAGATCTCTATGGTTCAAGCTATGGCAAAACACGTGACCTGAAGGCCAAGGCTGTGTCTGAATCTGAATGTGAAGACTCTGGTAGTAGCCTTGGTGATCCTGAAGAATTGAGCCAGGATCTAGCACTGCTCGTGAAGAAGTTCCAGAAGTTCTCAAAACGTGGTCGCTTTGGAAAATCCTCAAGAAGCAGTGATTCCTCATCAAGTGACTATAAGAGAAGACTTTGCCACAAATGCAAGAAACCTGGTCACTATATTCAGGATTGTCCTCAATGGGAAAAGGAATTAAAGAAGAAGAAATACAAGGTATACACTTCTGATGACGCTAAGAAGAAGAAGAAATCTTCAAAATCTTCATCATCAAAATCCTCGAAGTCTTCATCTCACAAGAAGAGCAGCTCCAAGAAGGCTCGGGCATTCATTGGCAAGGAAATGGACTCTGAAGCTGAATCTGAGGAACATGAAGAAGAGGAGGCATCTGAGGAGTCAGAATCTGGTTTGGCGAGTCTGGCTATCACTACTGCTTTCGTCAGCAAGTCTATCTTCAACTCTGAAGAATTGACCGCACCAACAAGGCTGACGAAGACAATGATGACTACACTCCCACCTATTGCTTCATGGCAAAAGGTGCCAAGGTAACAAAATACCCCTCCTCTGAATCTAGTGAGGATGAATCTGATGAAAATCTTAAGCCCAGTTACTCTAAACTTGCTAAGATTGCTGTGAAACAACAAAAGGCTATTGAAAAACTTCAAAACATGCTAGACAAAAGTGATGATATGTTGGGTGATGAAATGGACCGCACTAAAGACTTAACTGAAAATATTTAGAGACTTCAGTCTAAGTTTGACAATCTTCAAAGTCATCATAACACTCTCTTATCTGATCATGAGAAGCTTTCTTATGAATTTCTTCAAAGAAAGCAAGATCTTGAGAAGCTAAGAGTGAGTTATGAAGATCTTCAGAAGGATCGCGATTCATTACTTGCTCAACAAATCAGCGCTACTCAAGAAGAATTTGTTCCTCCATGCTTAAAGTGCATTGAACGTGAATCTGCTAATTCTTCAACTGAATGTTCAAATGCTTCAACTATTACAAATTCTTCACCTGCCTCTACTATCACTAATTCCTCATCTGAGGACATTTCTAGTATCACTAATGATGCAGGGCTGACGGAATTGTACACAACAGGCATGTACAAAAGCCTCAAAGGGCATCAGATTCTTTGTGACGTGCTTAAAAAGCAGATCCTCAACAGAAACCTTAGGAAAGAGGGTATTGCCTTTGAGAGGAAACTCAATGCTGATGGAACATATTGGAAGCCTGAGCAGTACCCCAAAACCTCATGGGTTGCTTCAAAGGGACCTCCAGCTGATACATCTAACTTATCTGGCTTTACATGTGAATCTTCTCATTCTTCTGATGAGTCATTTGACTCCAACTATAAACTGTTCAAAAATCAGAATGGTGAAGTATTTGCTATGACTAACTGCAGGAACGGTTCCCCTATGAAGAAAATCTGGGTTCCCAAAAGTTACGTTGAAAGTCTTCAGGTGAATGTTCTCATGACACCACCTGTGAAAAACAGGAACCCCAGATCAAATTCTTCATATGGACCTAATTCTTCACATGGATCAAATTCCTCAAATGGATCAAAGTCCACATATGATCATCATTGTGCTAACCCCTCTGTTTCGCAGGGTAGAGCTAAGGGCTATGAATATGCACATTATTCTTCAAATCATTATGTTCATAAGTCCTCGAAGAATTTCTCTGCTTATTCATATGCTTACCCTAACCCCTCTTATGTGAAACGAAATGGATTGGCCTCTATGCCACCTTTCTCATATGGTGCTCGCAGAGTGATGAACTCTTTGCCACCCCTTCAGATGTGGGTGGTGAAGAAAAAGAACTAATCCTTCATGCAGGGTCAGGTCTCTAGACGTGCTTTAAACGTCTGAAGAATTTGCTGGAGGCCTGACAAAGTGCCTGAAAGGACGCAAGCGAATCATGATGAAATGAACTTTCATTTCACATGTCCTCATATTGAAATAACTGTTTTACTGTTTGATGAAATTCATCTGATGAACTTGATATCACATTCTTCACTGATGAAGTATATGAGATCGTAAGTTGCACTAATTCATCTGCAGGATGATCAGCCCAAAGTCAACAAGTGGGTTCTCGATAGTGGATGTACAAATCACATGACTGGTGACAAGAACCTATTGATGGATTCTCCCTTAACACCGTCACATCTGAAGCACATCATCTTCGCAGACAAAGGCAAAAGTTAGGTATTGGGTCTAGGTAAGGTTGCGATCTCAAAGGGTCGACACATGGACAAAGTCATGCTTGTCGAGTCCTTAGGATACAACCTCATGTCTGTCTCAATGCTTTGTGATCTTGATATGGCTGTTGTCTTTGGAAGATATCGATGTGTTGTGATCATGGAAGCTGACTATTCCAAAGTCTTCGAAGGCTTTAGGAGAGGAGATGTGTATATTGTTGATTTCTCTACAGGACCACAACCAGCAATGTGCTTACTTGCAAAAGCATCAGAAGGCTGGCTATGGCATCGACGACTTGGTCATGCTGGCATGAGGAATCTGAACATGCTTGGGAAGAAGAAGCATGTCATTGGCATTGAGAATGTGAAATTCCTCAAGGATCACTTATGTGGAGCCTGTGAAGCTGGAAAGATGACCAAGGCCAAGCATCCAGCGAAGACTATCATGACCACTACTCGTCCATTCGAATTTCTTCACATGGATCTCTTTGGTCCTAATCATTATTCTGCTGTTTCAAATGATGCATCTCTATATGGCTTTGTTATTTTTGATGACTATTCTCGTTACACATGGGTACACATTGTCACTTACAAACATGAAGTGCAGGAAATCTTCAAACGATTTTCCTCGAGGTCTTCAACCAACTTTGGTGTGAAGATCAAGCACATCAGAACTGACAATGGGACCGAGTTCAAGAATTCCGATCTTGATGGCTATCTTGATGAACTTGGTATTACTCATGAGTTATCTGCTCCTTATACTCCTCAGCAGAATGGCGTCGTGGAGCGCAAGAACAGAACCCTCGCTGAAATGGCTCGTACTATGATTGATGAATACAAAACGCCTCATCGTTTTTGGATTGATGCAATTGATACTGCGTGCCACATCATCAATCGGGTATATCTTCACAAATTCTTCAAGAAGACTGCCTATGAACTCCTCACTGACAAGAAACCAAATGTGAGTTACTTCAAAGTCTTCGGTGCTAAATGTTGGATTAGAGATCCTCATCACAATGCTAAATTTGCACCGAAAGCACATGAAGGTTTTATGCTTGGTTACGGAAAGGACTCGCACACCTACAGAGTCTTCAACAACGTTCTTCACAAGGTTGTTGAAACTGTAGATGTGCAGTTCGATGAAACTAATGGCTCGCAAAGAGAGCACCTACCTTTTGTGATAGATGACCCAGAACCTGAGGATTCTATCAAGTTCAAGGCTATTGAAGATGTTATTCCTACCGAAGAATCTGTTGAAGAATTCATTCCAGAACATGAAGAAAATCGAGCTGGTGCACCTGATGAAAATGCTGAAGAAAATGGTGCAGAAGAAAATGCTGATCAAATTCCTCAACGACAACCAGCTCATCCTCGCATTGCAAAACAAGTGCACGTTGAAAAGATCATCGATGACATTCAAGTGCCAGGTCCTCTCACACGCTCAAAAGCTTCACATTTATCTAACTTTTGTGGGCACTATGCTTTTGTCTCTATTACAGAGCCCACTAAGGTAGATGAAGCATTTCTGGAGCCTGAGTGGATTCAGGCCATGCAAGAAGAATTACATAAATTCAAGCTCAACAATGTCTGGGAACTGGTCAAACGTCCAGATCCTCGCAAGCATAATATCATCGGCACAATGTGGATCTACCGCAACAAGCAAGATGAAAATGGCCTTGTGGTGAGGAGTAAGGCACGACTAGTAGCTCAAGGCTACACACAGGTTGAAGGAATTGATTTTGATGAAACTTTTGCACCTGTTGCTAGACTTGAGGCTATTCGCATATTACTTGCTTATGCTAACCATCATAATATTATCTTACAACAAATGGATGTGAAAAGTGCATTCCTCAATGGTAAGCTTGAGGAAGAAGTATATGTTGCTCAACCCCCAGGTTTTGAAGATCCAAAGAATCCTGACAAAGTCTTCAGACTTAATAAGGCCCTGTATGGCCTCGAGCAGGCCCCTCGGGCGTGGTATGACACTTTAAAGGAATTATTCATGAAGATTGGCTTCACACCCGGTTCACTCGACCCTACTCTCTTTACTAAATCTTATGATGGTGAACTGTTTGTGTCCCAAATATACGTTGATGATATTATCTTTGGCTGTACTGACCAACGTTATAGTGATAAATTTTCCTATATGATGAGTAAAGAATAGCAAATGTCTATGATGGGAGAGTTGAAATTCTTTTTAGGTCTTCAAATTCGTCAACAACATAATGGTATATTCATATCTCAGGAGAAATACCTCAAGGAAGTTCTGAGGAAATTCAGCATGCAAGATTGCGAAGGCGTCAAAATTCCTATGCCCACAAATGGCCATCTATGCACTGATGAAAATGGTATTGACTTCGATCACAAGGTATACCGCTCGATGATTGGCTCTTTATTGTACTTATGTGCATCTAGGCCAGATATAATGCTTAGTGTTTGCATGTGTGCCCGACTTCAAGCTGCACCGAAGGAATCACACCATAAGGCTGTGAAGCATATTCTTCGATATCTAGCTCACACACCAACACTAGGATTATGGTACCCCAAGGGCTCTACTTTTGATCTCATTGGATATTCTGACTCCGACTATGCTGGTGATCATGTGGACCGCAAGTCAACATCTGGTACTTGTCATTTCCTCGAACGATCCTTGGTCTGTTAGTCCTCGAAGAAACAGAACCGCGTATCACTGTCTACTGTAGAGGCTGAGTACATTGCTGCTGGTTCTTGCTGTGCTCAACTGCTATGGATGAAGCAATCCCTCAAGGACTACGGCATCAACGTGAAGAATGTGCCTCTCCTCTGTGACAATGAGAGTGCCATCAAGATTGCTCACAACCCAGTTCAGCACTCGAAGACAAAGCACATACATATTCGTCATCATTTTCTTCGTGATCATGTGTTGAAGGGCGACATCTCCATCGAACACGTGAAGACTGAAGAACAACTAGCAGATATCTTCACAAAGCCCTTGGATGAGAAGAGATTTAGCAAGTTGTGGTGTGAGCTAAATATCTTAGAATCTTCGAATGTTCTTTGAAAAAGGACACACATCCTGACACTTATGCAAAATTGATGACTTAGATGTGCAACACATGAAGAAACATTTTTCTTCAGTCAATGAAGAATAACACTCTAAGTGTGAAGAAATTAATGAAGAATTTGAATCTCAGAACCCTACGACAATTGTACACGGTGTCTGAAATCATCATTCTTATACGGTGGGTCACGCCACCACCAAAGTTGAAAATCTTCATTTTTGAAATTCCTCAGGTTTTTTTTGAAATTCTTCAGTTTTTTAAATTCTTCAACTTTGCAAAATCTTCAATGTTTCCGTCGTTTTTCTTCATTGACTATATATATATATATATATATATATATATATATATATATATATATATATATATATATGAGTTTATGTCCTCTACAGCATTCACTTATGGCTATTTCTTCAAGTTGCATTTTTCTGCTAAGTGAATGTGATCGGACCCTTCCCCCTCTATGCTATACTCAACCCAATCTATTCACAAATTTTTCATGTGTGTTCTATTTGAAACTCGTTCAAAATCTTCACTGTGTCCTTGACAGCTAAAGAATTTGCGAACGGAACTTTGAAATTAATCTTATCAAAATTTTCGGTTTTACCGCTCAATCCGTTTCGGATCCCATGATAGACTTATCTATTCACCCACGATCTAACACGATCTCCACTCCTCAGTACGTGGGTGACACATGTCAAGCGAAGGAGAAGGGTCAGGGGCAGGTTCGTCCAAAATCTTCGGGCGAACAGTTTTTCACTGCGACTATAAATACCCCCTCATCCCTTCCTCACTTCCTTTACTCCGCTCGACCGCTCTCTCTCTCGCTCGAGCTTCTCAAACCCTAGCGCCGCTGCTACTCCATCATCGCCGGTGAGGAAGAGCTTCACTGCCTCAACCTCGTCGCCATCGTACTCGCGCCGACCGCGGAAATCTTCACTCTGCCGCCGCCGTAGCTGTCTTCCTCCGCCAAGTTAGGGCGTGGAAGATCTACACCGACGAACTTCACTGTTCTTCTTCATAGTTCGTCGTGTTCTTCATCAAGGGTAATTAAAAGTTACATTTACTACCCCTTTGATTCGAAATTTCACAACAAAATCTTCAAAGGTGTTTTATTCTTCAAATCCTCACACACAAAACACCTCACTAGTCATTTGTTCTTGATTCGTTTCTCTAAGCATCATTTTTCTTCAAGATTCCTCAATTGTGTGGATCTTCGATCTATACAACTCTGGAACCTAAGACAAAGAACGCTTAGTAAAATTCTTCAAGGCTCATCTGGTTAAATTCCTCAAACTTGTTCTTTTTTGAAAAACCTTCTGAAAACGCATATGACCTCTCCAAATTCCTCACAACTATACTCTGTTCATAGGTACTCATGTCCGCTGCTGAATCACTAGGTTCTCATCAACTTAACTCATTTGCAGCGTTCCTCGAAGAAAAGTTGCGCACTTCTTCAGAAAATTCGATTGTTCAAATTCCTCATCTGAAGAATATGGCTGATGGTAAGAGGCCGCAGAAAGGAGGAAAGAAGCCTGAGGTCATGACTGCTTTTGAAATCCATGAGGACCTCTATGCTGATTATTGCACACCTGATGAGGCTAAGTATGGAAAAGAAACCAAAACTCAGCGCAAGGTGCGCATACAGAAGATTGAACGGAGATGGGCAAGAGAATGGAGGGAGTACAGATATGTGACTCCAAAGTATATGAAGAAATTCACACTTAACCCTCCATGCCCAAGAGCTCCATTGGCACCTGGCCAAAGAGCTGACCCCACCAGCATCAAGCGTGGTGAGGATTTTCCTAAAGAATGGGCCAAGCGCCAAGCTAAGTTGGCGAGACAAGCTAAAGAAGCAGTGAGGAAATTCAATGAAGACTCTGCTGCTGCTACTGCCACTGAGGCCTCTGTCAAGCCAAGAAAATCAATGGCAAAGAAGCCTGCTCACAAGCCAAGTGCTTCACCAACTATGCCCTCACGGCCAAGTTCCTCAGCAATGCCCTCACGGCCAGAATCTTCAAAGCCCTCACGGCCAGATTCTTCAAAGCCCTCACGGCCAGTATCAACTATTGCTCCTCCTCCAAAGTCCTCAGCTGATCCAGCAAAGTCCTCAACACCTGTACATCTGGCTACATGCCAAAGGACAACAGGCATCTCTATTGCCTCTGGTGCCTCAGCAAGTTCCTCAGCTGCACCAAAATCTTCATCAGGCCCCACTCTGTTGAAGACTAAGGCAACGACTGGTCGAGGTACTCGGCCTAGTCCGAAGAAGAAATAGGTTGCCTTCCACGCGCCATCTGACGATGAAGCTGATGATGATGAACTTGCAAAAATCATCAGAGACCGACAAGAAAGGGCTGCTAGAGCCAAAGGCACAAATGTGCCACTACTTTTGGATCCAAGGACGATCCTTGATTACATTGATCTCTGGCACAAGGATCCAAATACTCCTATGCCTGATTTCAAGTTGACTCCTGGTCAAAGTCACATGTTGACCCATTTCATCACTGAAGAGAGATGGAAATTTGAGAAGGCCAGGCAGATCAAGAAGACTCAGTTCAGAAAGGAGAAGTTCCTGAAGAATAACGTTGTCAATATGACACCTGATGAACTCCTCAAGATCCAAGCTGAAATCAAAACCCTCAGCAATGACTTCAATGCTTACTATGCTGATTGGCAAGGAGCCAAAGTCAGGTTTGTGAAACTGACTGAGAAATTCACAAATGTTGCAACCCCATCGCAACAAGAAATTCCTCATGCTGAAGAACATGCCAGCACCGCTGATGACAATCAGACTGCCGAAGAAAATCTTCAGAAGAAAGTCCGCTGCCTTCAGAAACGCCTAGATCGTTTGAGAAGCGTCTCGATGGGCCGAGGGCCTAATGAGGAGGAGAATGTTATAGCATCGCAACTGCGAGAAGCCATGAGGCAAGAGGAAATTTGGCTTAAGCAAAGATCGCGAGTGCTTTGGCTACAGGTGGGTGATCGTAATACTGGCTACTTCCAAGCTCAAGCCGCCCACCGTAAGCGGATTAACCGTATTACCTCTTTGGAAAACTCACAAGGTCAAATTCTGCAAGAACCAGAGGAGGTCAAGGCAGAAATTAGTAGCTTTTATCACGCCTTGTATCAGACACAAGGCTTTCATCCCATGGATGATTTACTAAACTGTGTGCAGCCCGCTCTTACCGACCAAATGAATGATCATCTCAACAGGCCATATGTGGCGGCAGAAGTGAAAAAGGCTCTGTTCGATATGGCGCCATCTAAGGCCCCGGGGGTCGACTGGTTCACAGCGGGGTTTTACCAACGGCATTGGGAGGTTCCCGGTGAGGATATCACAGTGGCCGTGCTACAATTCCTGAATGGAGGAGAACTACCTCTAGGTCTGAACGACACTTCCATCACTTTAATCCCCAAGGTACGACATCCGCAAAAAATCTCTCAATTCAGGCCGATAGCTCTTTGCCCTGTTCTTTATAAGATTGCAGTCAAAGCAGTTGCAAATAGAGTTCGAGGGATTTTGGACGAAGTGATTGGCGAGGAACAAAGCGCCTTTGTCCCGGGATGGTTGATCACAGATAATATACTGGTGGCGTACGAAAGTATCCATGCTATCAAGAGGTGAAAGAAGGGTAAAAATGCATGTCGCGCGGTGAAGCTCGACATGCTCAAAGCATATGATAGAGTGGAATGGCACTATCTCAAGGCAATGCTAGTCAGGTTGGGCTTCGGTGATAACTTTGTCCGCTTGATTATGAAGTGTGTGACTTCGGTCCGGTTCACAATCAAGGTAAATGGAGATCTTCTACCTTATTTCACTCCTTCAAGGGGGCTCCGACAGGGCTGCCCTATGTCACCATATTTGTTCCTTATATGTGCTCAGGGCCTTACTTCACTCCTAAACAACTTTGGAGGTGCATACGTGGACAGAGGCATCAGGGTGAGCATCCATGCACCATGGGTTAACCACCTGTTATTTGCTGATGATAGCTTGATTTTCCTCAGTGCAAAAACTCAAAGCACAGAGAGGCTCAATGAGATTCTCCGGATCTACGCGGAATGCTCCGGACAGGCAGTGAACCGGGAGAAAAGTTCGATTTATTTCAGTGCCAATACGGGACAGCCCCTTCGACAGAGTTTGAAACAATCTCTTGGTATTTTTGTGGAAGCGTTCTCTGAACGCTACTTGGGCCTCCCGACGGCGATTGGGAAAATTACTAGTGGGACTTTCGAACACATGGTGGAAAGGTGTCGTGATAAAATGTGGGGTTGGTCAGAGCGAAACATGGCCTGTGCGGCTAGGGAGGTTCTTCTCAAGACGGTTGTCTAGTCGATTCCTACTTTCAGTATGAGCTGCTTCCTCTTGACGAAGAAAATTTGCAAATCTATTACCTCCTGCATGGCTAAGTACTGGTGGGGCAGCTCCATCGACAAGCGCTCGCTACACTGGCTCTCGTGGGACAAGCTCGAGGTGCCTAAAGTAAAAGGGGGCATGGGTTTTCGCAACATGCAGTCCTTTAACCTCGCTATGCTTGGGAAACATGGTTGGCGTCTTCTCACGCGACCGGACTCATTGTGTGCTAGGGTACTGAAAGCAAAATACTACCCTCATACAGACTTTCTCAATGCAATGGTTCCAGCCAAAGCATCGGCAACCTGGAAGGCAATAGTGGTAGGAAGAGAGGCATTACAGGTTGGTCTCATTCGTCGAGTTGGTGATGGCTCAACCATCTCAATTTGGAATGACAACTGGATTCCGAATACGACCACACTGAAACCCAGGGGGCGCATTGGCTCCATGCCGCTCAATAGGGTTTTGGATCTCATTGATGAGTATTTAGGAAATTGGAATGAACAGATTGTCCTTCAAAATTTCTTGCCCCTGGATGCGGTAGCCATTCTTAATATATCACTGAATCCGGCGGGTGGCGAAGATACTCTAGCCTGGTCTTTGGGGAAGTCGGGCATCTACACTGTAAAATCAGCGTATCGTTCTCTTGTGACTCGCAACGATCTTGGCTCTCGAGAGGAAGGGGCGACTACAGAATCATCATCAGCTAATAAACAGTTGTGGACTGCTCTTTGGCGACTACGAGTTGTCCCCAAAGTATGGGTATTCTGGTGGAGAGTTCTCCGAGGGATTTTACTTGACTCTACTACTTTGCGTTATCATCATATCAAGCCGTTGGGTTTATGTGATGTTTGCAAAGCGATGGACGAAGACATGTTACATGCACTGATCTATTGTTCCCATGCAAAGGCATTTTGGATGGCTGCGAGGGATAGATTTCAGCTCTCTCTCCCTCGTTTGCACCATGATACGTGGGCGCGGGACATTTTGATCGATACCATGTTTTTGGATGAGTACAGATGCAAGATTATCACTATCATGCATAGCATATGGACGTCACGGAATAACTGGACTCATGATCGCGAAGGGTACAACCCTGTACAAGCGTTGAAGTGGGTTCATGAGACTTTGGCAATCCTGGAACTTCCTTCTTTGGGAAGGAAAATGAGGGCGGGTCAGTGCTGGAAACCACCTGAGGCGGGCTGGGTTACTATCAACACTGATGGCGCTATTAATACTGAGGAAATGAGGGGGGGAGCGGGAGGTGTAGCTAGATCACACATCGCGTTCCTTGGTGCCTGGTGCAAACCTCTATTTGGCATATCGGACCCCTTCATTGCGGAGTTGCTTGCTCTCCGGGACGGCATGATCTTTGCGCAACTCCGGGGTTTTTCACATGTGATCATGGAGATTGACTGCTTGGAGCTAGTTGATCTATGGCATTCGCGCGGCAACACCAGATCAGTTGCAGCGCCTATCTTGAGTGAACTGGAGGAAATTGGTGCTTCTTTTGCTTCGTTATCTATTACGCATGTCAGCAGGGAAGCTAATGTATCGGTGCATCGGTGTGCCCGCCTAGCTAGCACACTGGATGGCACTAAGAGTTGGCTTGATGTAAGCCCTGTTTTTTTAGTCTCTTGCCTGCGGGCGGATTGTAACACTATGATTCTAAATTAATAAAGTTCCTGAGTTCGATGCAAAAAAAAGTTCCTGAGCTGCACCAAAATCTTCATCAGGCCCCACTCTGTTGAAGACTAAGGCAATGGCTGGTCGAGGTACTCGGCCTAGTCCGAAGAAGAAATAGGTTGCCTTCCACGTGCCATCTGGCGATGAAGCTGATGATGATGAACTTGCAAAAATCATCAGAGACCGACAAGAAAGGGCCGCTAGAGCCAAAGGCACAAATGTGCCACTACTTTTGGATCCAAGGGCGATCCTTGATTACATTGATCTCTGGCACAAGGATCCAAATACTCCTATGCCTGATTTCAAGTTGACTCCTGGTCAAAGTCACATGTTGACCCATTTCATCACTGAAGAGAGATGGAAATTTGAGAAGGCCAGGCAGATCAAGAAGACTCAGTTCAGAAAGGAGAAGTTCCCGAAGAATAACATTGTCAATATGACACCTGATGAACTCCTCAAGATCCAAGCTGAAATCAAAACCCTTAGCAATCACTTCAATACTTACTATGCTGATTGGCAAGGAGCCAAAGTCAGGTTTGTGAAACTGACTGAGAAATTCACAAATGTTGCAACCCCATCGCAACAAGAAATTCCTCATGCTGAAGAACATGCCAGCACCGCTGATGACAATCAGACTGCTGAAGAAAATGCTAGTTCCAGGGCTGATGACTCCATTCCAGCTGCTGAAGAAATTGCCAGCTCCTATTCTTCATCATGCGAGACTGATGAAAATGAAGATTTGGACGACACTGCGGCAGGCCCTACTACAACAACCGACCCCAACAACGCTGGCGCTCCTCCATCAACTTTATATCCTTCAGGGGCGTTAGTCTTCAAGAGGGTCTATTATATGGGTGTTTTTTTTGTTAAGTTACAACTCTCGTTCTTCTGAAACTTTATTGGATCGAGTTGTAATCTTAAACCCGATGGTGCCCTGATACTTTTGATGCACTGTGCTTTGATACTCTCGATATGTTATTCTGCATGCTTATTCCTCATTAATGTTACTGCACGCATGCTGAATTTCATCAGGCACCATATTTCATCATGCATTTCAAATTCTTCATATCATATGACAAATGCGTGTATGAATTACAAGATATAGGGGGAGATCTCCATGATTCAACTCTTCAAGTGTGCATTGCTTCAAAAGCAAATTCCTCACTATGCACATCTTTAGGGGAGTTCTTTTATATCTTGCAATCAAATTCCTCAATATCAGTACTTACACTTCATATGTTTATCCCTGTTGAAAACTTAACCTATATTGTCATCAATCACCAAAAGGGGGGAGATTGTAAGTGCATCTAGTGCCCCTTAGTGATTTTGGTGTATTGAAGACTTATAGGTTAAGGGACTAATGCGTTTGTGAGTGTACACATGTCTATAAGTCTATGAGGAGTTTGATATTTACAGGGAAAGTCGACCCCTAAAAATGAATATCTTGGACTAAAGATTTTGGTATTTCTGACGACTTTCATGAAGACTTTGAAAGTGAAGAAATTGGTGTTACCATGAAGACTTGATATTCATACGAGGAATATGAAGCTTGGAGACTTTCGTTTTCATAGTTTTGTTTTTCTCTTTCTTGAGTCATAGGAAACACCGTACTATTAAAGGGGGTCGAGGAAATACTAAGGAAAAATTTCCAAAGTGATGCTCAACTCAAAATCCTACACCTACCAAACCCTTCGAGTGAAGCCTTTGGAAATCTCATACAATTTAGTCAATTTCTTCAGTGACAAAGACGAAGTTCTTCTGGTCGCTGAGGAATTTGTTCTGATTGAGGAGTTAGGAATTCGCCAGTGCGGATTGCCTACACAGTGAGGAACATGATAGCCCTGAGGAATTTGAGAGTCAAATTTCCGACCGTTGCTGTGCTGCGTGCCAGCTGTCCCAAAATATCTTATCCACCTAACGGTCATATCAGAAAAGGGCATTTATGTCTTATCATGTCGGGCTACTCCCTAGGCTATAAATAGCCGCCCCCTACAACCACTAGTTGGTTGGCTGCTCCGAGAGAAACTGACACTTGTCATTTGAGAGCAACCCATCCTCCGAGGACTTTGAGCGAAAATCATCGAGTGAGGAAAAACCCAAACCCAAACACCTACAAACCCCAAAGTGATTGAGCATCACTGAAGAGATTGATCCTGTGTGGATCCGACGCTTGTTACCTTTGAAGACTGTGCTTCTTCCAGATGGTTAGGCGTCATGGTCTAGAGCGTCCAAGAGGAATTGTGGATCGCCAAGTGACCGAGTCTGTGAAGGTTTGGAAGTCGCCTGAAGACTTACCACGAGTTATTGGATGAGATCTGTGTGATCTTAGTTCAAGGAGAATACGGTGAGGACTTGGTGTCCTGAGCTGCGTGCTCAGCGACTGGGTGTCCGGGACTGTGTGTCCTCAAGTTTAAATACTCAGACGCTCCAACCAGATGTACAACTGAGACAGCAGTTGGAACTGGTCTACCAAATCATTGTCTTCACCAACCTTACTGGTTCTATTTCCTCAACTCTTTCATTTCCTCATTACTGTGTTGAGTGATTTTTCATATCTGTGTTTGAAGACTTTGACTGAAGACTTTCTCAATTTCCTCAGTTCAATTTCTTCAGTCTGTTTGTCTTCATCTTGTGTTATCCCGTGTTTATGCTTTCTGTACTTTGTGCTTGTCTTCATTTCATCATGATGACTAAGTCAGTATCCTGTTATGCTTACTTCTGAGTACTTATTCCGCTGCTAGTAGTTCTTCGCTAAGGAATTTCCTCACCGGCAAATTCCTCAGTGAAGAATTTATAAAAATCGCCTATTCACCCCCCCTCTAGTCGATATAACGCACTTTCAGTCTTAGACATAGAGTGCCTATACTTGATGGAGAGTATTTTCATGAGTGAAAAAATGAGATGCTTGTGATTTTCAATGAATATAAGTTGAACAAGTACATTGCTAGCCCTTGTGCACCTCATATTGATCCTAAGCATCCTACCCTTGATGAGTCAATTGACATGATTCGCAATCTTAGAACTGTTAATCTTATCACTAGAGGCTTGCCTAGAAACTTGATTGGATGTTTGACTACTCTTGAGTGTGCCTACACTATATGGAAATTTCTTGAGGAATGATTTCCGAATTATTCCTTGAAAAATCTAGATGAAATTCTCCATAAGTCTATTGCCTTGAGTAAGATGAATTCCAATGATTCTATGTTTGGTGATTGTCTATTCGAGCTTACAAACCTTATGCGCGCCAAAGGAGATGTTGGAATTGTTAGTGATGTTATTTCTGAAGCTATTAAAATCCATAAAGAAGATCATTGTCAAACTCACTCTAACGAATCATCCTCTCTAGGATTTGATCCACCACATGAAGATGTTGAACATGGATACTATGATGAGGATGATGATAGTGATTTTGATCTTGATGATGCGATGAGACACTTTGGTCTTATGGCAAATCTTCGGGGATATATGGCAGGAGGAAAGGAATGGGTTCTTGATAGTGGATGTATCGATCACATGACCGGAGATAAAGATATGTTTCGTGAGCTTGCTGAAAGCGACGGTCCTCGAAAGTATGTCACTTTCGGTGACAACTCAAAGGGTAAGGTGGTTTGCCTCGGTAAGGTGGCCATATCACATGATAGCTCCATACGAAATGTCACGCTCGTTGAATCTCTTGGATACAACTTACTTTCAGTATCTAGACTTGTTGATCTTGGTTTCAATGTCCTATTTACTGAAGTAATTTGCCAAGTGTTTCACTAAAAAGGCTCAACATAGAACTTGCTTCATCGCTAAATCCTCTAAAGGTTGGTTATGACATAGACGATTAGGTCATGTTGGCATGCGAAACCTTGAGAATCTTATTAAAGGAAATCATATCCTTGGTGTTAACGATGTCATATTTGATAAGGATAGACTTTGCAGCGCTTGTCAAGTAGGTAAACAGGTTGGAGGAATACATCCTATGAAGAACATCATGACCACAAGGAGGCCACTCGAGCTACTTCACATGGATCTTTTTGGTCCCAACGCTTATAAAAGTCTCGGTGGAAATTCTTTTGGTCTAGTTATAGTTGATGATTTTTCAAGATTTACGTGGGAGTTCTTTCTCGATGATAAATCGCAGGTCCAAAATATCTTCAAAAACTTCGCTAGGAAGGCCCAAAATCAATTTGAAGTGAAGATCAAGAAGGTTCGCAGCGACAATGGAACGGAGTTCAAGAATGAAAATGCTGACACCTTTCTTGACGAAGAAGGGATTTCACATGAGTTCTCGGCTACGTACACACCTCAACAAAATGGAGTTGTTGAGAGGAAGAACCGGATGCTCATCGAAATGGCGCGAACGATGCTTGATGAGTACAAGATGCAGTCACACTTTTGGGCGGAAGCGGTTGAGACAGCTTGTCACGCAACAAATTGCTTGTATCTTCACAAGCTACTCGGCAAGACGGCGTACGAGCTCCTCACCGGTAAAAAACCCCAATTTGGGTACTTTCGAGTATTCGGCTCAAAGTGCTACATTCTTGATAAGCATCATCGTTCTAAATTTGCTCCTAAGTCTCATGAGGGTTTCCTACTTGGTTATGGCTCAAACTCTCACACTTACTTCCCGAAAGGTTGAAGAGACGGTAGATGTGAAGTTTGATGAATCTAATGGCTCGCATGTAGAGCAATTGCCAATTGATGTAGCAGACAAAGACCCCTTAGAAGCAATCCTTGACTTGTCTATTGGCAAGATTCGTCCAATGGAGGTGAAGGAGAGTACCTCGTCCATCCAAGTGGAAGCTTCTACCTCACGACAAGGTGAACCAAGAGTTGATACGGAAGCATACATAAGTGGGACACACCAAGATGAAGAAAACGAGGAAGTACACCAAGATGAACGTCAACAACCTCCTTCTCCACCACGATAAGAGAACGCCAACGCCAACAATGAAGAAGGCCAAGAATAAGAACAAGATGAAGAAGATGTTCAACCAAGATCCAAGCAAAAGCTTTCATGAGTTTGAGCAAGAATTGCTAAAGACCATCCCATCAAGCAAATCTACAATGATATCCAAACCGGGAGAATCACTTGCTCTAAAACTCATTTAGATAACTTTTGTGAACACTATTCATTCATATCTAGCATTGAACCTATGAAGGTTGAAGAAGCATTGGAAGATCCGGATTGGATAAACGCTATGCATGAAGAGCTACACAACTTTGAGAGAAATCAAGTTTGGACATTGGTTGAGAAGCCCGACAACAACCACAACATCATCGGTACCAAATGGGTGTTTCACAACAAGCAAGATGAAGATGGACAAGTAGTTCGCAACAAAGCACGTCTCGTCGCCCAAGGCTACACTCAATTCGAAGGTATGGACTATGGTGAGACTTATGCTCCCGTTGCTAGACTTGAGTCCATTCGCATCTTACTTGCCTATGCTAATCACCATGATATCACCTTGTACCAAATGGACATTAAAAGTGCTTTTCTAAATGGTGAAATAGAGGAGGAAGTTTATGTTAAGCAACCTCCCGGCTTTGTTAATCCTAAGAAACCTAATCATGTTTACAAACTTCATAAAGCTCTTTATGGACTTAAACAAGCTCCTAGAGCATGGTATAAATGCTTGACCAAGTTCCTTATTGAAAAAGGCTTTGAAATTGGAAAAAAATGATTCTACTCTTTTTACTAAAAGGGTTAATGGGGAACTATTTGTGTGCCAAATCTATGTTGATGATATTATATTTGGTTCAACTAACCCCCACTTTAGTGAAAAGTTTGGAAAGCTAATGTCGGAGAAGTTTGAGATGTCGATGATGAGTGAACTCAAATTCTTTCTTGGTTTGCAAATCAAGCAAACTAAGGAAGGTACCTTTGTGTCTCAAACAAAGTACACCAAGGACTTATTGAAGAAGTTCAATATGTAAGAATGCAAAGGTATGACCACACCCATGCCTACTAGTGGACATCTTGATTTGACCAAAGATGGTGAACCGGTTGATCAGAAAGTTTATCGCTCCATGATTGGTTCATTGTTATATCTATGTGCTTCACGTCCCGATATTATGCTAAGTGTGTGCATGTGTGCACGATATCAAGCCGCTCCTAGAGAATGCCATCTTAAGGCCGTGAAAAGGATAGTGAGATACTTAATTCATACACCAAATTTTGGCATTTTGTATCCAAAGAGGGCCTCTTTTAATCTTTTTGGATACTCCGACTCGGACTATGCCGGTGATAAGGTTGATAGAAAGTCCACTTCGGGTACTTGTCAATTTCTTGGTAGATCTCTTGTGTCCTGGTCTTCCAAGAAACAAAACTCGGTATCCTTATCCACTGCCGAAGCGGAATACATTGCTGCTGGTTCATGTTGTGCTCAAGTACTTTGGATGACCCAAACTCTTAAATATTATGAGATATATGTGAAACATGTTCCATTACTTTGTGACAATGAAAGTGCTATCAAGATTGCTCACAATCCCGTGCAACACTCTCGAACTAAGCATATTGAACTTCGTCATCATTTCATTTGAGATCATGTTGCCAAAGGAGACACTACTAGGAAAAGGTCCGCTAGTGGAGCACCTATTTTGCCTACTAATGGAGCACTACAGGTGCGCCACTAGCACCATGCCATTAGAATTTTTCACTAATGGCGCACCACGGGTGCGCCATTAGTATACCAAATACTAATGGCGCACTACCTGGTGCGCCATTAGTATAGCCCATGGTGCGCCATTACTATCTGACTTAGTAATGGCGCACCACATAGGAGTGCGCCATTACTAACAAATTTTTTTCAAATATTTTTTCAGAATTTTTTTTCAATTTTTTTCTTAATCACTGGTCACTATGGCTTAATCTCGGGTCAATATGCTTAATCTTAAGTCAAATCGCACTAAGTGGTCAAACTTCCCGGAAGGTCACCCATCCTCACACTACTCCAGCCCGAGCATGCTTAACTTCGCAGTTCTATCCAACCCAGCACCACCTCACTTAACAGGCACTTGTTGATATATATATCATATCAATCCTATTAAACCTTGTTTATGTCTAGGACTTTGTTCATGTTCATGAGTATGATGAAAGTTTGAAAATATTTCAAACTTCCCGGTCATATTACATATCATTTTTTGAAAAAAAATTCGAAACTAATTTTTTTTTCTGTTACTAGTGGCACACCTAGCAAACGGTGCGCCACTAGTAAGTTTGAAATTTTTTGAATTTTTTTGCCTCTAGATCTTGAAATCCCCGTAACATATTTTCTGTTAGGTTTTTGAGGATTTTGAAAATGTTTAACGGGGTTCCCCCAGTTAAATTCGGATGTAACTTTTCGAGTAGATGATTTTTCATATAAAAAACTTTTTAATCCGAGTTCGTATGCAAAAGTTATGCCCATTTTACAAATTCCAGAGAGATTTTGCAAATAAAGTCGAAATTCATATTTGTAAATTTTCCCAACAACTAGACCACATATCACATGGCAAACTCATTTTCTTTTATTTTTTGACATTTCCATCATTTTCTTTTATTTTTTAAACTAAAAAGGCGGTCCACAGGGGGGGTGCATTCAGTGGAAATTTTGGACCAAGTTAGTAATGGCGCACCGTGGGAGTGGTACACCATTACTAGTTCAACTAGTAATGGCGCACCACACACACGGTGTGCCATTACTAGTTTCGAAACAAAATAAAAAAAAGAAAAAAAATTAAAAAAAAACTAGTGGCGCATCGTGGATGTGGTGCGCCATTACTAGTTTAAAAAAATAAAAAAATTTGAAATTTTTTTTGAAAAAAATTACTAGTCGCGCACCGTGGATGTGGTGCGCCATTACTAGTTTAACTAGTAATGGCGCACTATCCCATGATGCGCCATTACTAGTTTTGAAAAAAAAATTGTTACTAGTGGTGCACCGTGGATGTGGTGCGCTATTAGTATTTGGACACTAATGGCGCACCAAGACATGGTGCGCCATTAGTATATAGTAGCGGCGCACCACATGTCTGGTGCGCCATTAGTGTCCATATCATCTATAGCCCTTTTCCTAGTAGTGAGACATTAATCTTAAGCATGTTCGCACCGATAAGCAATTGGCAGATATTTTCACTAAACCACTTGATGAGAAAGTGTTTTGCAGGTTAAGAGGAGAATTAAACATCATTGATGCTTCAAACTTGGAGTAGGAACTCCAGTTGATACATGCAAGACATGAGTCTATGACTAATCCTTGATATTCCTCTTATGATGATAATCTTATGTCTTGGATATATTTTCACCTTGCATGTTATCTAACCCATGTAGGAACTTAGATGAATCTAAATCTATGAGATTGCAATTCATTCACATCTTGAGCAATCTCTACATCACCAAGTCTCTACATAATGGTGGTTGAAGTCAAGGAAGCACGGAACCATTCAAACATATCCTTTGACAAATGTTTTATTGAGATTCATGACTGTCATTTTGGATACACAAGTGCTATTCCTTGCAAAAAGTAACCCATGTAGGTAGATGAACTCAAATTCCAAGTGGTGCTCCCAACTCTTGATTAAGCTACATCAACCTTGAGCAACCCACATAAGTTCAACTACATGATCAAGATCAATACCACCACCCAAGGTACGTTATTCCATCTAAGAGAAGCTTTACTCCAAGACATGAGTCAAAGCAACTCGACAAGATGTTAATACATCAAGATGCTTAAACGAAAAAATGGTAACCCCATTTTGAGCTTAAACGATGAGTATGACCTATGATCAAGTGATCTCACTTGACTCCTAAGTCAATATACTCTAACATAGGTGACTTTTGTCGCCGACCAATTCTAGATGAAGTTCTATTGTGTTCTTTTCTGTGCTCTTGCATTTTTCTCGTGCATATTTGTTACCCCTTTCAAAAAAAACTTCATCTAGATTTCTTTTATGTTTCTTATCTTTTATTTTCTGTTCTGCATTCCCTGCATCCAATTCATTGCAAATCTTTCAGTTAATTCCTTGCAAATCCTTGTGAGATCCTATTTGTCTAGTGAGCTGAGGTGACAAGTGTTTTCTCTGTAATGAATTCGGTCACAACGGTCCATTGCCTTCGGTCCAACCGAAAACTCTCGGTGCAACCGAAGCATAAAACTCGGTGCCACCGATTTCACTACAAGAAAGACACCTTGCCACTTGTTTCTGCATTCTTTTTGATCCAGCTCCACTCAATTAAACTTGACCTCTACCAGCATCACATTCAACTTGTTGCTTTGTTCTGTGACTCAAGGACCAAACCCATTCGTGACAAAAATCCAGAAGAACTCTTCTTGGAAATTGATGTCAAAGGGGGAGAGAGAGATCACATCAAAGCTTAATCATATCTATAGGGGGAAAGAATACTCAAGGGGAGAAAGAGTAATCATCAAGGACCCAAGATGCTTGGTGTTCAAGAGGAGAGAAGTCACACGTCTTTAAGAATGGAAAGACATGTTCATATCTAGTTGCATTAGCTCTGTTTTCTTTCTTTGAGCTCTGATTTTATGTTCCCTATCTCCTCCCAGTATCCTATGCTAGATTCAGGGGGAGCAAGCCATCTAAGGGAAGGAAATCCTTAAATTCATTGCACATCTTTACCTTTGGGGACATGTCTACATTCAATGTGGTACTTAGTACTCACTCTACATGTCATCCCAGTCTTGGTACTCTTGTGGTTTCTTTTGTTTGCTCTGGCCAGTAGGTGTATCTGTGTTATCTAACCTTGTTTACGCAGGTTCATTTCTTCCTAAGCCAACTCAAGACCACAAGGTAAGTATATGCATCACAGTCATGTGTATGAGGAATTCTTGCTGATGTACATACTGTTTGCAGGAAGGACTCATGAGCCTGAAGGTACATTTCCCATATTTACATCATTTGCTCCGATGCATATAGCCAAGATACATGTAACACATTGCTTACTCTGTCATTCTTATGCATTCACATGCTTCTATATTTCATATTTACATGATTGCATACATGTAGGGGGAGCCTATGCATGTTACATGTCTTTCCAAAGCTTTATTGGTTATTCTCTATATCTTTATCTAAAGCTTTGATGTATGTTTCCATCAATTACCAAAAAGGGGGAGATTGAAAGCACAAGTGCTCACTGGGTGGTTTTGTAATTAATGTCAACATATCTCTTGTTGGACTAACACTTTTACCTAGTATGTTTCAGATAAGTTCAACAATGAAGTGGCATGGACTAGAGGATGTGGAACCCCTTCAAGATGCTAAGGATAAAGGATCGGCTCAAGCTCCAAGAACAAGACTCTACATTTTCTATTTTAGTGATCCAAGATCACATTGAGTCTATAGGAAAAGCCAATACTATCAAGAAGGGACGAGGTGTTGCTAACTGGCTTGCTTGCTCAAAATGCTTAGTGATATGCTCCAAATCCCTCAACTACCTTCTCACATCCACATATGATCCAAACCAAAAGTCCAACTCGGGCCCACCGATTCTTTCTATCCGGCGCCACCGAGTTCAGATGTCATAGACACTGCCACAAACCCTAGGCAAATCGGTCTCACCGATAGGTATCTCAGTCTCACCGACATGGGATTGTAATCTCTCTGTGTATGTCCATTACCAAAATCGGTCCAACTAAGTTTGTGTAATCGGTCCTACCGAGATTACAATGCAGACTCTCTGTTCCTCTCCATAACATTTCGATCCAACCGAGATCAGCGAATCGGTCCCACCGAGTTTGCCTGACCAACTCTCTGGTTAGCTGATCACCAAAATCGGTCCCACCGAGTTTGTGTAATCGGTCTCACCGAGATTATGTTATGCCCTAACCCTAACCATATCAGTCTTACTGAGTTGCATGTCGGTCCCACTGAAAATCCTAACGGTCACATCATTTGCTGAATCGATCTGACCGAGTTTCTCAATTCGATCCCACCGAGATTGGTAAGTTGTGTGTAACGGTTAGATTTTGTGTGGAGGCTATATATACACCTCCACCCACTCTTCATTCATGGAGAGAGCCATCAGAATGTGCCTACACTTCTAGCATACATTTTTTGAGAGAAAACCACCTACACTTGTGTTGAGGCCAAGATATTCCATTCCTACCATATGAATCTTGATCTCTAGCCTTACCCAAGTTGCTTTCCACTCAAATCTTATTTCTACCAAATCCAAATCCTGTGAGAGAGAGTTGAGTGTTGGGGAGACTATCATTTGAAGCACAAGAGCAAGGAGTTCATCATCAACACACCATTTGTTACTTCTTGGAGAGTGGTGTCTCCTAGATTGGCTAGGTGTCACTTGGGAGCCTCCGACAAGATTGTGGAGTTCAACCAACGAGTTTCTAAAGGCAAGGAGATCGCCTACTTCGTGAAGATCTACCCCTAGTGAGGCAAGTCGTTCGTAGGCGACGGGCATGCTGGGATAGACAAGGTTGCTTCTTCGTGGACCCTTCATGGGTGTAGCCCTCCGTGGACTCGCGCAGCCATTACCCTTCGTGGGTTGAAGTCTCCATCAACGTGGATGTACGATAGCACCACCTATCGGAACCACGACAAAAACATCCGTGTCTCCAATTGCGTTTGCACACTCCAATCCCATCCCTTTACATTCTTGCAAGTTGCATGCTTTACTTTCCGCTGCTCATTGTTGGAAATATGCCCTAGAGGCAATAATAAAATGATTATTATTATATTTCCTTGTCCATGATAATTGTCTTTTATTAATGCTATAATTGTATTATCCGAAAATCGTAATACACATGTGAATACTTAGACCACAACATGTCCCTAGTGAGCCTCTAGTTGACTAGCTCGTTGATCAATAGATAGTCGTGGTTTCCTGACTATGGACATTGGATGTCATTGATAACGAGATCACATCATTAGGAGAATGATGTGATGGACAAGACCCAATCCTAAGCATAGCACAAGATCGTGTAGTTCGTTTTGCTAGAGCTTTTCCAATGTCAAGTATCTTTTCCTTAGACCATGAGATCGTGTAACTCCCGGATACCGTAGGAGTGCTTTGGGTGTAGCAAACGTCACAATGTAACTGGGTGACTATAAAGGTGCACTATAGGTATCTCCTAAAGTGTCTGTTGGGTTGACACGAATCGAGACTGGGATTTGTCACTCCGTATGACGGAGAGGTACCACTGGGCCCACTCGGTAGTGCATCATCATAATGAGCTCAAAGTGACCAAGTGTCTGGTCACGGGATCATGCATTACGGTACGAGTAAAGTATCTTGCCGGTAACGAGATTGAACGAGGTATTGGGATACCGACGATCGAATCTCGGGCAAGTAACATACCGATTGACAAAGGGAATTGTATACGGGGTTGCTTAAATCCTCGACATCATGGTTCATCCGATGAGATCATCGAGGAGCATGTGGGAGCCAACATGGGTATCCAGATCCCGCTGTTGGTTATTGACCAGAGAGCTGTCTCGGTCATGTCTGCATGTCTCCCGAACCCGTAGGGTCTACACACTTAAGGTTTGGTGACGCTAGGGTTGTATGAATATGAGTATGCAGCAAACCGAAAGTTGTTCGGAGTCCCGGATGAGATCCTGGACATAACGAGGAGTTCCGGAAGGGTCCGGAGGTAAAGAATTATATATAGGAAGTGCTATTTCAGCCATCGGGAAAGTTTTGGGGTCCACCGGTATTGTACCGGGACCACCGGAAGGGTCCCGGGGGTCCACCGGGTGGGGCCACCTATCCCGGACGGCCCCATGGGCTGAAGTGGGAGGGGAACCAGCCCCTAGTGGGCTGGTGCGCCCCCCCTTGGCCCCCCTTGCGCCTAGGGTTGGAAACCCTAGGGTGGGGGCGCACCACTTGCCTTGGGGGGCACTCCACCCCCCTGGCCGCCACCCCCTTGGGAGATCTGATCTCCAGGGCCACCCCCAAGGGGGCCTATATAAAGGAGGGGGGAGGGAGGGCAGCCGCACCTGAAGTCTTGGCGCCTCCCTCTCCCCTGCTACACCTCTTCCTCCTCCCGTAGTTGCTTGGCGAAGCCCTGCTGGAGCCCTGCTGCATCCACTACCACGCCGTCGTGCTGCTGGATCTTCATCAACCTCTCCTCCCCCCTTGCTGGATCAAGAAGGAGGAGACGTCACGCTGACCGTACATGTGTTGAATGCGGAGGTGCCATCCGTTCGGCGCTAGGATCTCCGGTGATTTGGATCACGACGAGAACGACTCCCTCAACCCCGTTCTCTTGAATGCTTCCGCATGCGATCTACAAGGGTATGTAGATGCATCTCTCTCTCTCGTTGCTAGATGAACTCATAGATTGATCTTGGTGAACGTAGGAATTTTTTTATTTTATGCAACGTTCCCCAACAGTGGTATTAGAGCTAGGTCTATGCGTAGTTCTCTATTGCACGAGTAGAACACAAATCTGTTGTGGGAGTAGATCTTGTCAACTTGCTTGCCACTACTAGTCTTATTTTGCTTCAACGGTATTGTGGGATGAACCGGCCCGGACCGACCTTACATGTACGCTTACGTGAGACAGGTCCCACCGACTGACATGCACTAGTTGCATAAGGTGGCTAGCGGGTGTCACTTTAGTTGGAGCGGATTCAATGAAAAGGGTCCTTATGAAGGGTAAATAGAAGTTGACAAAATCATGTTGTGGTTATTCGTAGGTAAGAAAACGTTCTTGCTAGAACCCAATTGCAGGCATGTAAAAGATGCAACAACAATTAGAGGACGTCTAACTTGTTTTTGCAGCAATTGCTATGTGATGTGATATGGCCAAAAGTTGTGATGAATGATGAATTATATATTGTGATGTATGAGATCATGTTCTTGTAATAGGAATCACGACTTGCATGTCGATGAGTATGACAACCGGCAGGAGCCATAGGAGTTGTCTTAATTATTGTATGACCTACGTGTCAATGATTTAACGCCATGTAATTACTTTACTTTATTGCTAAACCGTTAGCCATAGTAGTAGAAGTAATAGTTGGCGAGCAACTTCATGGAGACACGATGATGGATATCATGATGATGGAGATCATGGTGTCATGCCGGTGACGAAGATGATCATGGAGCCCCGAAGATGGAGATCAAAGGAGCTATATGATATTGGCCATATCATGTCACTACTATATAATTGCATGTGATGTTTATTATGTTTATGCATCTTGTTTACTTAGAACGATGGTAGTAAATAAGATGATCCCTTATAATAATTTCAAGAAGGTGTTCCCCCTAACTGTGCACCGTTGCTAAAGTTCGTCGTTTCGAAGCACCACGTGATGATCGGGTGTGATAGATCCTTACGTTCACATACAACGGGTGTAAGACAGTTTTACACATGCAAAAACACTTAGGGTTAACTTGACGAGCCTAGCATGTACAGACATGGCCTCGGAACACAGAGACCGAAAGGTCGAACATGAGTCGTATGGAAGATACGATCAACATGGAGATGTTCACCGATGATGACTAGTCCGTCTCACGTGATGATCGGACACGGCCTAGTCGACTCGGATCGTGTAACACTTAGATGACTAGAGGGATGTCTAATCTGAGTGGGAGTTCATTAAATAATTTGATTAGATGAACTTAATTATCATGAACTTAGTCTAAAATCTTTTCAAAATATGTCTTGTAGATCAAATGGCCAATGCTCATGTCAACATGAACTTCAACGCGTTCCTAGAGAAAACCAAGCTGAAAGATGATGGCAGCAACTATTCGGACTGGGTCCGGAACCTGAGGATCATCCTCATAGCTGCCAAGAAAGCATATGTCCTAGAAGGACCGCTAGGTGAAGCACCCATCCCAAAGAACCAAGACGTTATGAATGCTTGGTAGTCACATGCTGATGATTACTCCCATGTTTAGGGCGGCATGCTTTACAGCTTAGAACCGGGGCTCCAAAAGCGTTTTGAGCGACACGGAGCATATGAGATGTTCGAGGAGCTGAAAATGGTTTTCCAAGCTCATGCCCGGGTCGAGAGATATGAAGTCTCCGACAAGTTCTATAGTTGTAAGATGGAGGAAAATAGTTCTGTCAGTGAGCACATACTCAAAATGTCTGGGTTGCTCAACCGCCTGTCCCAGCTGGATATTAACCTCCCGGACAAGGAGGACATTGACAGAATCCTTCAGTCGCTCCCACCGAGCTACAAGAGCTTTGTGACGAACTACAATATGCAGGGGATGGTAAAAACTATTCTTGAAGTATTTTCAATGCTGAAGTCAGCAGAGGTAGAAATCAAGAAAGAACATCAAGTGTTGATGGTCAATAAAACCACCAAGTTCAAGAAGGGCAAGGGTAAGAAGAACTTCAAGAAGGACGGCAAAGATGTTGCCGCACCCGGAAAGCAAGTTGCCGGGAAGAAGTCAAGGAATGGACCCAAGCCTGAGACTGAGTGCTTTTATTGCAAAGGGAAGGGTCACTGGAAGCGGAAGTGCCCCAAATACTTAGCGGACAAGAAGGCCGGCAACACTAAAGGTATATGTGATATACATGTAATTGATGTGTACCTTACCAGTACTCGTAGTAACTCCTAGGTATTTGATACCGGTGCCATTGCTCATATTTGTAACTCACAGCAGGAGATGCGGAATAAGCGGAGACTGGCGAAGGACGAGGTCACGATGCGCGTCGGGAATGGTTCCAAGGTCGATGTGATCGCCGTCGGCACTCTACCTCTACATTTACCTACAGGATTAGTTTTAAACCTCAATAATTGTTATCTAGTGCCAAGTTTGAGCATGAACATTGTATCTGGATCTCGTTTAATGCGAGATGGCTACTCATTTAAATCCGAGAATAATGGTTGTTCTATTTATATGAGAGATATGTTTTATGGTCATGCTCCGATGGTCAATGGTTTATTCTTAATGAATCTCGAACGTAATGTTACACATATTCATAGTGTGAATACCAAAAGATGTAAAGTTGATAACGATAGTCCCACATACTTGTGGCACTGCCGCCTTGGTCACATTGGTGTCAAGTGCATGAAGAAGCTCCATGCTGATGGAACTTTAGAGTCTCTCGATTATGAATCATTTGACACATGCGAACCATGCCTCATGGGAAAAATGACCAAGACTCCGTTCTCCGGAACAATGGAGCGAGCAACCAACTTATTGGAAATCATACATACCGATGTGTGCGGTCCAATGAGCGTTGAGGCTCGCGGAGGATATCATTATGTTCTCACTCTCACTGATGACTTGAGTAGATATGGGTATGTCTACTTGATGAAACACAAGTCTGAGACCTTTGAAAAGTTTAAGGAATTTCAGAATGAGGTAGAGAATCAACGTGACCGAAAGATAAAATTCTTACGATCAGATCGTGGAGGAGAATATTTAAGTCACGAATTTGGTACACACTTAAGAAAATGTGGAATCATTTCACAACTCACGCCGCCTGGAACATCTCAGCATAATGGTGTGTCTGAACGTCGTAATCGCACTCTATTGGATATGGTGTGATCTATGATGTCTCTTACCGATTTACTGCTATCATTTTGGGGATACGCTCTAGAGACAGCTACATTCACTTTAAATATGGCTCCGTCTAAATCCGTTGAGACGACACCGTATGAATTGTGGTTTGGTAAGAAACCTAAGCTGTCGTTTCTAAAATTTTGGGGATGCGATGCTTATGTCAAGAAACTACAACCTAAAAAGCTCGAACCCAAGTCAGAAAAATGCGTCTTCATAGGATACCCTAAGGAAACCATTGGGTATACCTTCTACCTTAGATCCGAAGGCAAGAACTTTGTTGCCAAGAATGGATCCTTTCTGGAAAAAGAGTTTCTCTCGAAAGGAGTAACTGGGAGGAAAGTAGAACTTGATGAAGTACTACCTCTTGAACCGGAAAGTAGTGCAGCTCAAGAAAATGTTCCTGTGGTGCCTACACCGACTGGAGAGGAAATTAATGATGATGATCAAGGTACTTCGGATCGAGTTGCCACTGAACTTCGTAGGTCCACAAGGACACGTTCCACACCAGAGTGGTATGGCAATCATGTCCTGGAAATCATGTTGTTAGACAACGGTGAACCTTCGAACTATGAAGAAGCGATGGCGGGCCCAGATTCCAACAAATGGCTTGAAGCCATGCAATCTGAGATAGAATGCATGTATGAAAACAAAGTATGGACTTTGACAGACTTGCCCAATGATCAGCGAGCGATAGAAAATAAATGGATCTTTAAGAAGAAGACGGACGCGGATGGTAATATTACCATCTATAAAGCTCGACTTGTCGCTAAGGGTTATCGGCAAATTCAAGGGGTTGACTACGATGAGACTTTCTCTCCCATAGCAAAGCTGAAGTTCGTCCGAATCATGTTAGCAATTGCCGCATACTATGATTATGAGATATGGCAGATGGACGTCAAAACGGCATTTCTGAACGGCTATCTTAAGGAAGAACTGTATATGATGCAGCCGGAAGGTTTTATCGATCCTAAAAATGCTAACAAGGTATGCAAGCTCCAGCAATCCATTTATGGGCTGGTGCAAGCATCTCAGAGTTGGAACATTCGCTTTGATGAGATGATCAAAGCGTTTGGGTTTATGCAGACTTATGGAGAAGCGTGCGTTTACAATAGTGAGTGGGAGCTCTGTAGCATTTCTCATATTATATGTAGATGACATACTTTTGATGGGAAATGATATAGAACTTTTGGACAACATTAAGGCCTACTTGAATAAGTGTTTTTCAATGAAGGACCTTGGAGAAGCTGCTTATATATTAGGCATCAAGATCTATAGGGATAGATCGAGACGCCTCATAGGTCTTTCACAAAGCACATACCTTGATAAGATTTTGAAGAAGTTCAAAATGGATCAGTCCAAGAAAGGGTTCTTGCATGTATTGCAAGGTGTGAGATTGAGCTCGGCTCAATGCCCGACCACGACAAAAGATGAAGAAGAGATGAGTGTCATCCCCTATGCCTCAGCCATAGGATCTATTATGTATGCCATGCTGTGTACCAGACCTGATGTAAACCTTGCCGTAAGTTTGGTGGGAAGGTACCAAAGTAATCCCGGCAAGGAACACTGGACAGCGGTCAAGAATATCCTGAAGTACCTGAAAAGGACAAAGGACATGTTTCTCGTTTATGGAGGTGACGAAGAGCTCGTCGTAAAGGCTTACGTCGATGCTAGCTTCGACACAGATCTGGATGACTCTAAGTCAGAAACCGGATACGTGTATATGTTGAATCATGGAGCAGTAAGCTGGTGCAGTTGCAAGCAGAGCATCGTGGCGGGATCTACATGTGAAGCGGAGTACATGGCAGCCTCAGAGGCAGCACATGAAGCAATATGGATGAAGGAGTTCATCACCGACCTAGGAGTCATACCCAATGCATCGGGGCCAATCACTCTTTTCTGTGAAAACACTGGAGCTATTGCCCTTGCCAAGGAGCCCAGGTTTCACAAGAAGACCAGGCACATCAAGCGTCATTTCAACTCCATCCGTGAAAATGTTCAAGATGGAGACATAGATATTTGCAAAGTACATACGGATCTGAATGTCGCAGATCCGTTGACTAAACCTCTTCCGCGAGCAAAACATGACCAACACCAGTACTCTATGGGTGTTTGATTCATCATAATGTAACTAGATTATTGACTCTAGTGCAAGTGGGAGACTATTGGAAATATGCCCTAGAGGCAATAATAAAATGATTATTATTATATTTCCTTGTTCATGATAATTGTCTTTTATTCATGCTATAATTGTATTATCCGGAAATTGTAATACACGTGTGAATACTTAGACGACAACATGTCCCTAGTGAGCCTCTAGTTGACTAGCTCGTTGATCAATAGATAGTCGTGGTTTCCTGACTATGGACATTGGATGCCATTGATAACGAGATCACATCATTAGGAGAATGATGTGATGGACAAGACCCAATCCTAAGCATAGCACAAGATCGTGTAGTTTGTTTTGCTAGAGCCTTTCCAATGTCAAGTATCTTTTCCTTAGACCATGAGATCGTGTAACTCCCGGATACCGTAGGAGTGCTTTGGGTGTACCAAACGTCACAACATAACAGGGTGACTATAAAGGTGCACTATAGGTATCTCCGAAAGTGTTTGTTGGGTTGACACGGATTGAGACTGGGATTTGTCACTCCGTATGATGGAGAGGTATCACTGGGCCCACTCGGTAGTGCATCATCATAATGAGCTCAAAGTGACCAAGTGTCTGGTCACGGGATCATGCATTACGGTACGAGTAAAGTGTCTTGTCGGTAACGAGATTGAACGAGGTATTGGGATACCGACGATCGAATCTCGGGCAAGTAACATACCGATTGACAAAGGGAACTGCATACGAGGTTGCTTAAATCCTCGACATCGTGGTTCATCCGACGAGATCATCGAGGAGCATGTGGGAGCCAACATGGGTATCTAGATCCCGATGTTGGTTATTGACCGCAGAGCCGTCTCGGTCATGTCTGCATGTCTCCCGAACCCGTAGGGTCTACACACTTAAGGTTCGGTGACGCTAGGGTTGTATGAATATGAGTATGCAGCAAACCGAAAGTTGTTTGGAGTCCCGGATGAGATCCCGGATGTCACGAGGAGTTCCGGGAGGGTCCGGAGGTAAAGAATTATATATAGGAAGTGTTGTTTCGGCCATCGGGAAAGTTTTGGGGTCCACCGGTATTGTACCGGGACCACCGGAAGGGTCCCGGGGGTCCATCGGGTGGGGCCACCTATCCCGGAGGGCCCCATGGTCTGAACTGGGAGGGGAACCAGCCCCTAGTGGGCTGGTGCGCCCCCCCCCCCTTGCCCCCCCTGCGCCTAGGGTTGGAAACCCTAGGGTGGGGGCGCACCACTTGCCTTGGGGGCACTCCAACCCCCTGGCTGCGGCCCCCTTGGGAGATCTGATCTCCAGGGTCGGCGCCCCCCAGGGTGCCTATATAAAGGAGGGGGGAGGGAGGGCAGCCGCACCTGAAGTCTTGGCGCCTCCCTCTCCCCTGCTACACCTCTTCCTCCTCCCGTAGTTGCTTGGCGAAGCCCTGCCGGAGCCCTGCTGCATCCACTACCACGCCGTCGTGCTGCTGGATCTTCATCAACCTCTCCTCCCCCCTTGCTGGATCAAGAATGAGGAGACGTCACGCTGACCGTACGTGTGTTGAACGCGGATTTGCCGTCCGTTCGGCGCTAGGATCTCCGGTGATTTGGATCACGACGAGAATGACTCCCTTAACCCCGTTCTCTTGAACACTTCCGCACGCGATCTACAAGGGTATGTAGATGCATCTCTCCCTCTCTCTCTCTCGTTGCTAGATGAACTCATAGATTGATCTTGGTGAACGTAGGAAAAAATTTATTTTATGCAACGTTCCCCAACACTCATATACTCCTTGCATGCTTGCTTGATATGTATTGTGATTGTTAAACTTGTGCCAAAACTCCACTTCAACTTAAAGAAATTAAAAGCTGCACCTTTTTCTCACTTAGTGTCTAATCACCCTCCCTCTAGACACCTCTTCTCGATCCTTTCAATGGACAACTGGTTTCCCATGGCCCTCACCGGCATCCCGCATGTTTGGCTGCTCAACCTGCCGGCATCTTCTGTGTCTTCCTAGGAGGAGCTGCGCAGCCTCTTCCTCACCCACTACGTGGCGCCGGCGCCCCCGGTCATCACGGCTCTCCTAGGCGGCTCACAGGCACCGCCCTCAGACCGCCACGCCAAGCCGTTCTTCCGCCAGATTGGCGCCACCCTCATGCGGCAAGGAGCTCCTCCGGGTTGGGCGGCACCCTAGGCCGACCTGACCTTCAACTCGTACAATCACCCCGTCAACACCGCGTGCTCGGGCATGCTCCCAATGCTCAGCATGCCCACCATCTGCCAGGTGGCCGTCACCAAAACCCTCATCGACGGTGGCGCCGGCCTCAACGTGCTCTCGGTGGAGGCCTTCAGCCTCCTCCATGTACCGCTGGAACGACTCCGACCCAGCAAGCCCTTCTCGGGCATCGGAGGCGGTTCCGCCAGCTCCCTGGGGCAGATCCACCTCCCTGTGACCTTCTGCACCCACGACAACTTCCGCACGGAGCTGGTCAACTTCGACATCTCCCACATCAGCCTCCCGTACAATGCCATCCTTGGATACCCCGCCCTGGCTCAGTTCATGGCAGCGACCCATCCGGCCTACAACCTCATGGAGATGCCCGGGAGCAGCGGTGTCCTCACCATAGTTGGGGATACCAAGGATGCTCTGTTGGCACTCAAGCTCGCCCTCAAGACAGCCGCGATGGCTCAGCCTGCCGGCACGGACACCTCCAAGGCCAAGGGGGCTGCGCCGACCAAGAAGAAGCAGTTGTTCACCCAGGACAAGGCGGAGACCAAGCAGGTGCCAGTTGAGGAGGACGGGTCCTTAGGCGCCACCTTCACCATAGGTGCCAACCTTGACCCCGACCAAGAGGAGGCGCTGGTGAAGTTCCTGTGCTCGAACAAGGATGTGTTCACATGGGAACCCAAGTAGCTAGTGGGGGTCCCAAGGCAGGTGATTGAGCATCACCTGAATGTCTGCACCAATGTACGCCCCGTGAAGCAGAAAGCAAGGCGGCAGTCCACTGAGAAGCAGGCCTTCATCGTCCAAGAAACCCGCAAGCTAGAGGCAGCGGGTGTTATTCGCGAGGTTCGCTACACCGAATGGCTGGCAAACCCTGTTGTCGTGCCGAAAAAGGGAGGAAAGGAGCGCATTTGCATCGACTTCACCAACCTCAACAAGGCCAGCCCTCAAGATCTATTCCTGCTCCCCCGCATCGACCAAATTGTCCACTCCACCGCCGAGTGCAACCTGCTGTGTTTCCTGGATCATTTTTGGGTTATCACCAAATCAAGATGGCTGTAGAAGACGTGGAGAAGACAGCCTTCTTGACCCCGTCTGGGATGTACTGCTACACCTGCATGCCGTTTGGGTTGCGCAACGCGGGTTCAACCTTCCAGCGGCTGATGCACATCGCCTTAGGCCGGCAGCTCGAGAAAAACACCAACGCTTATGTCGACGACATTGTGCTGAAGTCTCGGGAGGCTAAGACCTTGATCCAGGATCTGGAGGAGACCTTCGCGAGCCTCCGCAAGGTGGACCTGCGACTCAAACCGGAGAAGTGCGTGTTTGGCGTTCCTTCGGGCAAGCTTCTGGGCTTCCTCGTGTACCACAGAGGGATCGAGGCCAACCCGGAGAAGGTCGAGGCAATTGAAGACATGAGTCCACCGCAAACCCTCAGAGAAATGCAGAACCTCGCAAGATGCGTAACCGCGTTAGGTTGCTTCATCTCCAAGCTGGGTTAGCGAGCCCTGCCTTTCTTCAAGCTGATGAAGAAGAAGGGCCCGTTTGAGTGGACTCAGGAGGCCGACCAAGCATTTCAAGACCTCAAGAAGTATCTGACCAGCCCTCCAGTGATGGTGGCACCACGCCCTCTCGAGTCCCTCGTGCTCTACCTTGCCGCCACTCCCTACTCCCCCAGCACAGCTCTAGTGGCGGTTCGGGAGGAGCTCCAGGTCAAGGCTGCGTCACGACTAGCCGCGGCCCCGGGCGCGGTAGTACAAGATCAAGAAGGCCTCACGAAGACCACGGCCTCGGCAAATGGAGACCAGTCTCAGTAGGAAGACGCCCCCAGGGCTGAAGAGGCCGTGCCAGGCAACCAGGCGCTGGGGGCTCCGTCGTCTCAGGAGGCGCCTCACCCTCCGGAGGGCGCAGACCTCGTGAGCACACCCACCCTCATCGAGCATCCGGTGTACTTCGTCAGCACGGTGTTGCGGGATGCACGGGCACAATATCCCATGCCTTAGAAGCTCTTGCTCGCTCTATTGGTGGCCTCACGTAAGCTGCGGCACTACTTCTAAGGCCACCCCATCAAGGTCGTCTCAACTTACCAATTGGAAAGGGTACTCACGAGCCCCAACTCCGCTGGAAGGGTCACCGAATGGAACATCGATCTGCAAGTGTTTCAGTTGGAGTTCAGCACAACCAGGGTCGTCAAGGGAGCCGCACTTGTAGATTTCGTGGCGGAATGGACAGAGGCACCAGGGCTCGAAGCAGGCGAGGACCAGTCACTTTCCCCAGGAAGTGAGGCACCAGATGGCTGGGTCATGTACTTCGATGGAGCATTCTCGCGGCAGGGCGCGGGGGCTGGTGCAGTGCTTATATCCCCCACTTATGACAAGCTCTATTACGCCGTCCAACTCTGTTTCTAGCAGGGCGAGAAGGTCTCCAACAACATAGCAGAATACGAGGGCCTCATAGCAGGCTTGAAGGCTGCAACAACACTGGGGGTGAAGCGCCTCATCATCAAGGGCGACTCACAGCTCCTCATCAACTTCTCCAACAAGGTGTACGAGCCGAAGGACGAGCACATGGAGGCGTATCTCGCAGAGGTGCGCAGGATGGAAAAGCAGTTTTGGGGGCTGGAGTTGCAGCATGTGCCCCGCGACACCAACCAAGAGGCTGATGACATTGCGAGGAGGGCATCCAGGCGACTGCCTCAAGAGCCTTGCATTTTCGAGGAACGGCTCTTCAAGCCATCGGCAGCACCATCGCTTTCAAGCACAGCACAACCATGGGAAGAACTCCCTTAGCCACCTGCCATGGGAGCCCTGGCCTGTGGCCCGACCTCGGGAGCGCGTCTGCTCTTGGTGTTGGAAATATGCCCTAGAGGCAATAATAAAATGGTTATTATTATATTTCTTTGTTCATGATAATTGTCTGTTATTCATGCTATAATTGTGTTATCCGGAAATCGTAATACACGTGTGAATACATAGAACACAACATGTCCCTAGTGAGCCTCTAGTTGACTAGCTCGTTGATCAACAGATAGTCATGGTTTCCTGACTATGGGCATTGGATGTCATTGATAACGGGATCACATCATTAGGTGATGGACAAGACCCAATCCTAAGCATAGCTCAAAGATCGTGTAGTTCGTTTAGCTAGAGCTTTTCCAAATGTCAAGTATCATTTCCTTAGACCATGAGATTGTGCAACTCTCGGATATCGTAGGAGTGCTTTGGGTGTGCCAAACGTCACAACGTAACTGGGTGACTATAAAGGTGCACTACGGGTATCTTCGAAAGTGTCTGTTGGGTTGGCATCAATCGAGACTAGGATTTGTCACTCCGTATGACGGAGAGGTATCTCTGGGCCCACTCGGTAATGCATCATCATAATGAGCTCAATGTGACCAAGTGTCTGGTCATGGGCTCATGCATTACGGTACGAGTAATGTCACTTGTCGGTAACGATATTAAATGAGGTATTGGGATACCGACGATCGAGTCTCGGGCATGTAACGTACCGATTGACAAAAGGAATTGTATAAGGGATTGATTGAATCCCCGACATCGTGGTTCATCCGATGAGATCATCGAGGAGCATGGGGGAGCAAACATGGGTATCCAGATCCCGCTATTGGTTATTGACCGGAGAGGCGTCTCGGTCATGTCTGTATGTCTCCCGAACCTGTAGGGTCTACACACTTAAGGTTCGGTGACGCTAGGGTTGTAGAGATATGAGTATGCAGTAAACTGAAAGTTGTTTTGAGTCCCGGATGAGATCCCGGACGTCACGAGGAGTTCCGGAATGGTCCGGAGGTAAAGAATTATATATAGGAAGTCAGGTTTCGGCCATCGGGAAAGTTTCAGGGGTCACCGGTATTGTACCAGGACCACCGGAAGGGTCCCGGGGGTCCATCGGGTGGGGCCACCTATATCGGAGGGGCCCATGGGCTGAAGTGGGAGGGGAACCAGCCCATGGTGGGCTGGTGCACCCTCCCTTGGGCCCCCCTCGCCTAGGGTTGGGAAACCCTAGGGGTGGGGGCGCCTCCACCTGGCTTGGGGGGCAAGTTTCCCCCTGGTCGCCGCCCCCCCTGGGAGATCCCATCTCCTAGGGCCGGCACCCCCCCTAGGGGGCCTATTTAAAGAGGGGGGAGGGAGGGCAGCCGCACCCATGCTCTTGGCGCGTCCCTCTCCCCTTTCTACACCTCTCCCTCTTGCAGAGATCTCTGCCGAGATCGCTGCTGCATCCACCACCACGCCGTCGTGCTGCTGGATCTTCATCAACCTCTCATTCCCCCTTGCTGGATCTTCATCAACCTCTCATTCCCCCTTGCTGGATCAAGAAGGAGGAGACGTCTTTCTCAACCGTACATGTGTTGAACGCGGAGGTGCCGTCCATTCGGTGCTAGGATCTCCGGTGATTTTGATCACGACAAGTACGACTCCCTCAACCCCGTTCTCTTGAACGCTTCTGCTCGCGATCTACAAGGGTATGTAGATGCACTCCTCTCTCTCGTTGCTAGATGAACTCATAGATTGATCTTGGTGAAAGCGAAGAATTTTTTTATTTTCTGCAACGTTCCCCAACAGTGGCATCATGAGCTAGGTCTATGCGTAGTTCTCTTTGCACGAGTAGAACACAATTTGTTGTGCGCGTAGATGTTGTCAACTTTCTTGCCACTACTAGTCTTATTTTCCTTCAGCGGTATTGTTGGCGTTCTGTGAACGGGGGTCCCCAGACTTGCCTGCTTGCGGCCTGCGGCGTGGCTCAAGGGGCGGCCCAGCACAACCCATCTTCATCAGCACGAGCTCAAGACCCTCGCGAGGGGCCAAGCCTCGCGGGGTGGACGACAGGGAGCTTCCTCAGGCACGGCCTCGTCAGGCTGGCTCGCGAGGAGGCGGAGAGATCAAGGCGGGGTACCTTACGAGGTGCCCATGATGCAAGCCATGACAACCAAGGGCGCCAGGCGGGCGCCAGTCCATGCAGTGTCCTCCCTTCCTCTTTGGTGTAAAGGGAGCAAGCGCAGGCGAGAGCATCAAGCAAAGGCATCCGTTTCGGTGCAACAAGACCAAGACCGTCGCAACGGCAGGAAGGAAGTCATTGTGGAGCCCAAGCCAGCGTCACCACCAGAGCCTTTGACAGGCGAGGACCAACTTTAGTCAGGTAAGTGTACTGGATGTTCCCCTTCAAAATGGCCAATTGTTGGCGCCCTTCCCGCTCAATATTTGGGAAGAGGCCCAGGGCCTTTGCCTAAAAATAAGACTAGCCACCCACAAGGTAAGAGGAGGATCTGGGAAACTAGTAGAAAGAGCGACGGAACTCCCCCTAGCAGTTCATCGCACCAGCCAAGAACAGACCCTCGCGAGGCTGTTCTTCCTTGTATTGTTCATCATCAGCCCCAAGTGGCAATCCACCACACCACAAACTAGAGTAGGGTATTACACCGCAATGGTGGCCCGAACTAGTATAAACCCTATGTCTCTTGTGTTGTTCCTTTCATAGTTTAGATCCTAGTGAGGCGGCGAGGTGCAGGTAGGTAGAGGGCGAGATCTCCGTGCGCACCCCAGTGTTTGAACCTAGAGGGTCTGCCGGAACCCGAAATCCGACATTTGGCGCGCCAGGTAGGGGTGCGCCGGAGCTTTTCCTTCCGCCGACCCACTCTCCGCCGACACCGCGACTCGCTCTGCGATGAGAAGCGCGCCGCCCGTTCTGGTCGCCAGTGCTAGCACGGGGGCCAGGGGGCTCCGAGCCTCGGCCCCAGCCTTACGACAGGAGCGGTGGCCGGACAAGTTCAAACCGGCGGCGCCGCCGCGCTACAATGGCACAACTGATCCGCTGGCCTTCCTGCTGGCGTACGAGGAGGCCATCCTCGAAGCAGGAGGCGACGATGGGGCCATGGCTAACTGGCTTCCCATGGCCCTCACCGACGCCTCGCGCATGTGGCTGCTCCACCTACCGGCGGCTTCCGTGGCCTCTTGGGAAGAGCTGCGCAACCTCTTCCTCGCCCAGCGCACTGCACCGGCGCCCCCGGTCGTCGCGGCCCTCCTGGACAGCTCACAGGCACCACCCTCAGGCCACCGCGTCAAGCCATTCATCCGCCAGGTCGGCGCGGCCTCCACGCGGCAGGGGGCTCCCTCAGGTCGGTCCGCGCCCAAGGCCGATCTGGCCTTCAGCTCGGAGGACCACCCCTCCAACTCAGCCTGCTCGGGCGCGCTCCCGATGTTGTGCACCCTCACCATCTGCCAGGTGGCCATCACCAGGACTCTCATCAACGGCGGCGCGGGCCTCAGCGTGCTCTAAATTGAAGCCTTCAGCCTCCTTCACATACCACCGGAGCGGCTTCAGCCCAGCCGGCCCTTCTTGGGCATCGGGGGTGGGTCATCCAGCCCCCTGGGGCAGATCCGTCTCCCGGTAACCTTCGGCACCTATGACAACTTCCGCAGGGAGCTAATCGACTTCGACAGTGCCCCCATCAGCCTCCCAAACAATGCCATCCTCGGCTACCCAGCGCTGGCCCGATTCATGGCCGCGACTCACCCAGCGTACAACCTCATGAAAATGCCCGGGAGCAGCGGTGTCCTCACCGTGTCTGGAGACACTGGGGATGCGTTGCAAGTGCTCAAGCTCACCTTTAAGGCGGCGGCGGCGGTGCAGCCTGCCGACTCAGACGCCCTTGAGCCCAAGGGGGCTGCACCGGCCAAGAAGAAGCAGTTGTTCACCCAAGACAAGGCAGAAATTAAGCAGATACTGGTCGACGAGGATGGATCCACTGACGCCACCTTCACCATAGGCGCCAACCTCGAGCCCGAGTAGGAGGAGGCCCTGGTCAAGTTCCTGCGTGCGAACAAGAAGGTATTCGCATGGGAGCCTGATCAGCTGGCGGGGATCCCTAGAGGCGTAATCGAGCACCACCTCAACGTGTGCCCCAATCTCCGCCCCATGAAGCAGAAGGCAAGGCGGCAGTCCACAGAAAAGCAGCCTTTCATCGTCCAAGAGACCCGCAAGTTGGAAGCTGCAGGGGTCATTCGCGAGGTACGATACCCTGATTGGTTGGCCAACCTAGTCGTCGTGCCAAAGAAAGGGGGGAAGGAACATATGTGTGTCAACTTCACCAACCTCAACAAAGCCTGCCCGCAAGATCCGTTCCCGCTCCCCCGCATCAATCAGATCGTCGATTCCACCGCCGAGTGCGACCTGTTATGTTTCTTGGATGCCTTCTCTGGGTATCACCAGATCAAGATGGCGGTAGAAGATGTGGAAAAAATGGCTTTCCTAACCCTGTGTGGGGTGTACTGCTACACACGCATGCCGTTCGGGCTGCGCAATGCAGGGGCGACCTTTCAGTGGCTGATGCACATCACCTTGGGCCCGCAGCTCGGGAAGAATGTCGAGGCTTACGTCGATGATATTGTGGTGAAGTCTCGCGAGGCCAAGACCCTGATACAAGACCTGGAGGAAACCTTCGCAAGCCTCAACGCTGTGAGCCTGCGGCTCAACCCAGAGAAGTGTGTGTTTGGGGTCCCCTCAGGCAAGCTCTTGGGCTTCCTCGTGTCCCACGGAGGCATCAAAGCTAACCCAGAAAAGGTCAAGGCCGTCGAGGACATGAGCCCGCCAAAGACCCTCAGAGAAATGCAGAAGCTCACTGGGTGCGTGACAGCACTAGGACGCTTCATCTCCAAGTTGGGGGAGCGAGCACTGCCTTTCTTCCAGCTGATGAAGAAAAAGGGACCCTTTGAATGGACCGATGAGGCTGACAAGGCGTTCCAAGACCTCAAGAGGTACCTAACCAGCTCTCCAGTAATGGTGGCCCTGCACCCTCAGAAACCCCTGGTGCTCTACCTTGCAGCCACTCCCTACTCCGCCAGCGCAGCCCTCGTGGCGGTTAGGGAGGAGCGTCGGACCAAAGTCGCGGCAGCTGCCCGGGTCGAGGCGAAGCATGGTCAAGGAAGACCCACAGAGACCACTACCACACCCAAGAAGGATCAACCGCCGCAGGGGATCGCACTGGGGACAGCGGAGACCCCTCCCCCTAGCGACCAGCCGCTGGAGGTCCCCTGTCTCAGGAGGCGCCACGGTCTCCGGAGGGCGCCATCGACACCAGCACTCCCAACCTCGTTGAACACCCTGTGTACTTCGTCAGCACAGTGTTGCGGGACGCGAGGGCGCGGTACCCCATGCCTCAGAAACTCCTCCTCGCGCTATTGGTGGCCTCACGCAAGCTGCGACATTATTTGCAGGGCCACCCCATCAAGGTTGTCTCAGCGTACCCTTTGGAAAGGGAGCTCAGGAGTCCTAACTCGGCTGGAAGAGTCGCTGAGTGGAACATTGAACTGCAAGCATTTCAGCTTGAATTCAGCACAACCAGAGTCATCAAGGGGGCTGCCTTGGCAGATTTCGTAGCAGAGTGGACGGAGGCGCTGGGCCTCAAGGCTGATGAGGATCAATCCCTCTTCCCGGGAAGCGAGGCGCCGGACGGTTGGGTCATGTACTTCGACAGGGCGTTCTCCAGGCACGGCGCGGGGGCTGGTGCGGTGCTTATATCTCCTACTCAAGACAAGCTCTACTTTGCCGTGCAGCTCTGTTTCCAGCACAGAGAAAAGGTCTCCAACAACATAGCAGAATATGAAGGTCTAATAGCAGGCCTGAAGGCTACGGCTGGCCTAGGAGTGAAGTGCCTTACCATCAAGGGCAATTCACAGCTCCTCGTCAACTTCTCCAACAAAGTATACGAGCCGAGGGATGAGCACATGGAAGCCTACCTTGCGGAGGTCCGCAGGTTGGAGAAGCAATTCTGGGGGCTAGAGTTGCAGCATGTGCCCCGTGGCACCAATCAGGAGGCCGACGACATCGCCAAACGAGCATCCAGGCGGCTACCTCAGGAGCCTAGCATCTTCGAGGAGCGGCTCTTCATGCCCTCGGCCATGCCATCACTGTCAAGCGTGGTGCAGCCTCGGGAGGAGCTCCCCCAGCCGCCAACCTCGGGAGCCCCGGTCTGTGGCCCGGCCTCAGGAGCACGCCTACTATTGACGATGGAGCCTCAGGAGGGGTGCTGGATCGGAGCTCCGGGGCGACTTGACGCAAGGGACCTTGCCAGAGAAGGAGGAGGAAGCGGAGCGTGTGGCGCGGCAAGCCACAGCATACTGCATCAGGGATGGGGAGCTCTACCGGAGGCGACCAAATGATGTGTCCCTACGCTGCATCCCCAGGGAGCAAGGGAAGGATGTCAGGACCCCGATTCTATGCACACCGATCTAGCATGTAACACTTCATATCACTTTGCGGCCTCACGCACGGTATTCCCACGGGTGTCGCCTTACCATACTCGGGACCGTTTGCGCCTTTTGGCACACGTATATGATAATGTCGCTAGCATCCATATGACAAAGAACCCGGGCTGACATGGCTAGTCGTGAACCCAAAGTGGCACTAACTTACAGGAACAGGCATACATGACCCAGCATCGAACGTGTCGGTCATCAGCGAGTGAATCCAGGCTATAGCACTGGGCTAACAGAACTCTGGTGAACCGGCCTGTAGCAGGCTAACAGGACTCCGGTAGACACCGCGTGACATTTCCCCGAAGGGACAGACATAGGAACGAAGAAGGACACATGCCGGCCAACCTAAGTGTTCCGGAGCAGTAGCAAGCTACCAGGGCTCGGTGGAAGCACTAGGAGACATTTCCCGGTAAGAGAGGCTACTAAGGATAAACAACTAGATAGTCAGATCCCACACATAGCAATACACATTACACGTACGCATAACATGCAAGTATGTGCTGTACAACATGGCATCACAGCATAACTCAACAACTCATATAGATAAAGCTCAAAGAGCCATCATAGCATTTATTGCAAACAGGGGTCACACGACCCATCATACAGAGCATACAAGCAACAAGCGGAAGCATTACATGTCTGGGTACAGACATCTACAAATGAAAAAGGCTGAAGAGCCTGACTATCTACAACATCCGATCAAGATCGTAGCTGAGGTACAAGCTACTTGTCGAAGTCCACGAGAACACTAGTAAGACCGAAGTCTCCGCTGCAAAAACATAAATAAAGCAACATGAGTACAAAGGTACTCAGCAAGACTTACATCAGATCCTATCATACATGCATTTGTATCAAGAGGGTAATGTGGGGTTTAGTTGCAGCAAGCCAGCTTTGACTCTGTGGCTATCCTGTTCTACGACTACCAGAACTTCTTTGAGGTGATATGGCGCACACGAGTCCACTAATCACCACACAATACACTACTATGGATTCATCCCCGTCTCCCTACGAGAAGGCCATCCATAGCACTCACACTTGTCTTGAGCATTTTAGAGTATCCACTTCAAGTTGTCTATGTACCATGTAAGCATCCAAGAAGTCCATAACCGCGGACCCGGCTATTCGAATAGATCATGTTAACCCTGCAGGGGTGTACTTCTTCACACACGCTCTCGCCACTTACCGCCATGTACACGTCATGTATCTCGGCAACCTTCAAGCGGAAGCCTGGCGAGGGTGTCGGCCACGACCTGACTAACCACACAAGACTCTAGTCCAGGTTTATCGCCTATTCGGGTTCCATCCGCAAGGAGATCCGGCCGGGGTTTCGCTCACGGCCCCAAACGATGTGTGCAGGGTTCCCGAGCCCACCATCCGGGTGCCACTCGGTACACCAGGCCACGTGTGCCTAGTCTGTCCCAAGCCCACCCTGCCGGGTGCCACTTGGTAGAAAAATAGCACTACCTACAAACACCAGAAACTAGTTGCGACTCCTGGACAGAGATCAAGTTGGTTAATAAGTCGAGAGAGTCAATTAAGGATCCCAATGTGTGGTAGTATCGAGTCATTGGACAACATACATAGAACTCAGTGCTTAAGGACGGTTCCAGTGAGACAACCCACCATGTACTCCTACATGGCCTCTCACCGCTACCTTTACCAAATCGTGTTCACACACTTCACTCTCAGCATCAGAACATAGACACTGCACTCCAATTCATTCCCAATGAATCAGACCTGACACACTCTAAGCAATAGCAGGCATAGCATGGTAGGAACACAACAATGGCTTCAATCAACTCCTACACATGCTAGTGGGTTTCAACTATTTACTGTGGCAATGACAGGTCATGCAGAGGAATGGGTTCAACTATCGCAACACAAAGTAGCAGATGAATCGTTGTTGTCCTAATGCAATAACTGAGAGCAGGAGCGAGAGAGTAGGATTGTATCGGAATGAACAAGGGGGTTTGCTTGCCTGGTAGATCAATAAGGGAGGCACTGCTTCACAGACAGGTACTCTGGAACAGTCTCCGGAGCAGGACCTATCGAGAAGGAACAGTGCCAACAATCAATACACAAGCATATGCAACAATATGATGCATGAACATGGCATGAAGATGTGATGCTGATTGAGCTAATGCAACTAGCTGTTATTTGGATGGAGTCCATTTGAACCAAAGATTCAAATGCAACTCCAAGTTAAGCTCTTATATATAAGCCATTATAGTGTTTCACTTATACAGTAGGTATAAGTTGGTTTGTCATGCATGAAACTAGTACAGATGGATAGATTGCATTTTTCTGATAATTTTTCATATATAAATTATTTCAATCTGAGCTACGGTTGAATTTATATGAATTTTTGAAGTTTTGAACATTTTCTGGAATTTCCTGATTTATTTTAATTCCAGAAAATATATAATTGCGTCAGCACTGCGTCATGCCTGTGTCAGCAAGTCAACGGTGCTGACCAGGTCAAACCTGACGTGTGGGGTCCATACATCAGTGACAGGGGGTTAAACAGGGGTTAGTTTAATCCTAATTAAAAGATTAGTGGCGCTGGGGCCCACTGTCAGTGTCAGGGAGTTAGATTAGGTGGTGATTAGCTTAAGCTAATCACCTGACGAGCCGGACCCACCTGACAGGCCGGCGTGGTCAAGCGGTCAACTCCACCGGCGTTAAGCCGCCGGCGAGGCCGAACGCGGCGGAGGGGCTCGGGACCGCGTCTCCAGCGACCAAAAGGCCCGCGGAGACCATCTCCGAGGAGCTGGTGCTCGCGCGCATCCAGTGGGACATGCGGGAGACCGTGGGGGTGCCGGAGGCGACGGCGGCATCGACCGCGGCGGTGGCCGGAGTTCGGCGAGGAGGGGATAAGGGGCTACGGTGCACGAGGGCGAGAACGGAGAGGGGGAGGAGGAGCAGTAGCTCACAGCAATCTCGATGGGCTTGACGGCGAGCTCGGGGACGCGCTGTGGTCGACGGGGCGGCGATGGGGATCCACGGCGGCCGGCGGTGAAGAGACGACGGTGACGATGATGGAGGCCGTCCGGAGGTGCGTGGCTCGACGAGGAGGTAGAGGGGGTCGCGGCGGAGCTGGGGAGTGTGTCGGGGAGGTGCGGCAGTGGCCGAGGCCACGGTGGCTGTGGACGGCGGCGACGGTGATTTCGGCCGCAAGAGAGGGAGCGAGGGGGAGGAGGGGAGAGGACTGGGGAGAGTGAGTGAGTTCGGGGGGGTGCGTGGCGTCGCGAGGGTGATCCAGGCGACGAGGGGGGAAGAACAGGCAGGCAGGGAGGCAGGAGGTGGCCGGGCGCGTGGCCGTGTGCGGTGAGCGCGTGCTTGGTGTCCTCCTGGCGCGGTGGAGACAACAACTGGCACTGCCAGTCAGCTAGGCCGGCCTGTTGGGTTGCTGGGCTACACAGTGCCCGGCTGCACAGGTAAGGTTTTTCCCTTTTTGTTTCTTTTCTATTTTCTGACATTTGTTTGGTTTAATAAAAAATACTAAACCATTTTATTTTCTTATGCCAATTTTTATGGAAGCTAGTGTATTATTCCAGAGCTCCTTTATAAATGGCATAATTTTTGGACAATATTATATATATATAACAATATATATCCAAAGAAAATAATTACTGTATTAATTCCAAATGCCCAAAATAAATACTTATGGGCTCTTAAAAATATTGGTTTGATTTTTATCTCTGTCCAATATTTTCAGAGAGCAACATGAGCATTTTCTTGGACCTTTTTGGAGCAATTTTTATTTGGGTCATTTCCAAAAATGATTCTGAGGGTTTCACAAATCCTCATTTCAGAATTAAATGAAATTTAAACATGATGCACAAATGACTGGCTAGCCTTGAGCATACCAGAACTAGGGATGTGACAACTCGCCCCCACTTGAAAGAATCTCGTCCCGAGATTCAGGGGTCGACGGAAAGAAAGTGGGGTACTCCAGTCGAAGACGATCTTCTCGCTCCCAAGTAGCTTCTCTCTCGGAATGATGAGACCACTGAACCTTGAGAAACTTGATGTTATGACGTCGAGTGACACGCTCTGCTTGATCAAGAATGCGAACCGGGTACTCTCGATATGTGAGGTTATCTTGGAGATCAAGCGTTTCGTGGTCCACTCCGCGGATAGGATCCGAGAAGCAACGCCTGAGTTGAGAGACGTGGAAGACATCATGAACTCGAGAAAGATGTGGGGGTAGTTCCAACTCGTAAGCAACCTCTCCTCGTTTAGCGAGAATGCGAAAAGGACCAATGTAACGAGGAGCCAACTTGCCCTTGATACCGAAACGATGGGTACCCTTCAAAGGAGTAACCCGAAGGTAAGCTTTGTCGCCAATTTCATAAGTCATATCCTTATGATGACGGTCATACTGACTCTTTTGACGAGACTGGGCTGTTTTCAAATTCTCACGAATGATGCGAACTTGCTCTTCTGCCTCCTGGATCATGTCCGGTCCAAAGAATTGTCTTTCACCGGTTTCTGACCAGTTCAAAGGTGTTCGACATCTTCGTCCATAGAGAATCTCAAAAGGAGCTTTCTTGAGACTGGATTGATAGCTATTGTTATAAGCAAACTCGGCAAAAGGAAGACATTTCTCCCAATCCATACCGAATGAGATAACGCAAGCTCTAAGCATGTCTTCGAGAATTTGATTGACCCTTTCCACCTGACCACTCGACTGAGGGTGGAAAGCGGTACTGAAGGAAAGATGGGTTCCCATGGCAGTTTGGAAACTCTCCCAGAAATGAGAAGTGAAAAGACTACCACGGTCTGAATTGATCTCTAGTGGAACACCATGAAGTGACACTATTCGAGAAATATATAAGTCAGCGAGCTGACTAGCAGTGATACTCTCTCGAACAGGTAGGAAGTGAGCCACTTTGGAGAGACGATCAATGACTACGAAGATAGCATTATTCCCTCTTTTGGTCCTGGGAAAACCGGTAATGAAGTCCATACCAACTTTATCCCATTTCCATTTAGGAATAGCTAAAGGCTGAAGGGTGCGAGCAGGTCTTTGATGCTCTGCCTTAACGCGACGACAAATGTCACAGTTAGCAATAAACTGAGCGATTTCTCTCTTTATCCTAGTCTACCAGAACCTCTGGCGTAGGTCCTGATACATCTTAGTACTACCGGGATGAATCGTGAGAGGAGATTCATGCGCCTCCTTAAGAATCAGTTGTCGAAGATGTTGCTTCTTGGGGACCACCAAGCGGTTCCCAAAGAAAACAACACCTCGATTATCTATAGAGAAACTTCCAGCAACACCTTTGGCAATGTTTCTCTTGATCCGGGTAATCCCCTTATCATGCTTCTGGGCTTCTATAATATGATCCACAAGAGTAGGTTTCACCACCAAGGTAGAAAGGAATCCATGAGGAGCAATGTGAAGGTTAAGCTTACAGAATTCCTCATGGAGAAGTGGTTGGCCCTGCTGCAACATGAGATTATTGCAATAGGATTTACGACTTAGCGCATCAGCCATGACATTGGCTTTGCCTGGGGTGTAAGTAATCCCTAGATCATAATCTGAGATCACTCCAACCAACGTCTTTGCCTAAGGTTCAAATCTGGTTGGGTGAAGATATACTTGAGACTCTGGTGATCGGTGTAGATCTCGCAACGTTTACCAAGAAGGTAATGTCGCCAGGTCTTGAGTGCATAGACTACGGCTGCAAGCTCTAGATCATGTGTAGGATAATTCTCCTCATGTGGATGCAACTGTCGAGATGCATAGGCAATCACATGACGATCCTGCATAAGAATGCAACCTAGTCCCTGTCGTGAGGCGTCGCAGTAGATAACAAAGTCCTTTGTGAAATCCGGTGGCACAAGTATGGGAGCAGAAGTCAGGCGTCTTTTCAGTTCCTGAAAACTGTACTCACACTGTGGGGACCACTCAAACTTTTTATCTTTCTTGAGAAGTTCCGTGAGGGGTTTGGCTACTTTGGAGAAGTTTTCAACAAAGCGGCGACAATAGCTGGCTAGACCAAGGAAACTCCTAACTTGTTTAACGGTTTCAGGTGGAGTCCAATCGAGAACGGCCTTAACTCTCTCGGGATTGACAGCAATGCCCTTACCAGAGATTACGTGGCCTAGGTAGGTCACTTCTGGCAACCAAAATTCACACTTGGAGAACTTGGCATAAAGGCGGTGCTCTCTGAGTTTTTCTAACACAAGTCTAAGATGTTCGGCATGCTCTTCCTCGTTCTTCGAGTAAATAAGAATATCATCGAGGTAAACCACGACGAACTTATCTAAGTACTCCATGAAGATCGAGTTCATCAAGCGGGAGAAAGTGGCTGGGGCGTTGGTTAGACCGAAAGGACATGACGGTGTACTCGTACTGGCCATAACGAGTGACAAAGGCTGTCTTAGGAATGTCCCCATTTCTGATCTTGATTTGGTGGTAGCCTAACCTCAAATCCATCTTGGAGAAGACTGAGGATCCAGCGAGCTGATCATACAGGTCGTTGATCCTGGGGAGCGGATACTTGTTCTTTATCGTGACCAAATTAACGGGACGATAATCTACAACCATCCGGTCCGTACCATCCTTCTTCTTGACGAAGAGGACGGGGCAAGCCCAAGGAGAAGAACTAGGACGGATGAAACCCTTTTGCAAGGACTCATCAAGTTGTTTCTTAAGCTCGGCTAGTTCTAAGGGTGCCATCTTGTAAGGTCTCCTAGAGATTGGAGCGGTTCCTGGGATAAGATCTATGACGAACTCTACATCTCTGTCAGGTGGAACACCTGGCAGTTCCTCTGGAAAGACATCCGGAAAGTCACGGACTACCGGGATATCTTCAAGGTCTGGAAGAGGGCTGGCATTAAGAGAATAGAGCTGACGCTTTGCAACTCTAGTGGAGACAGTGACTATCTTGCCAGATGGGTGTGTAAGCTGAACAGACCTGGTGTAACAATCAATCTTGGCATGATGAGCTGTCATCCAGTCCATACCCAAGATGATGTTAATATCTGAGGACTTGAGGGCTACAAGTGATGCAAGGAATACAAGTCTATCAACAAGGATTTCATTACCATGGCTGATTCTAGTGGTCTGCCATCTAGACCCTGGGGTTTGGATTTCAAGCGGAGTTGGCATATCACAAAATGATATGTCATGCAAACGAGCATAGCCTTCAGAAATGAAGGAGTGAGATGCTCCAGTATCGAATAGAACCGATGCTGGGTGACAATTGACAAGGAGTGTACCAAGAACGACATCCGGATCATCATGAGCGTCTTTAGCTGAGACGTGATGCACACGTCCACGTTCAGTGGGGGCTAACATGACACTGATCATCTTGCATGGTAGCTTAACACAACCAACGGTCTTCTCGGGCTGGGGTGGAGCATAACTGGCCTGAGGGCAGTCACGTGCATAGTGTCCTGGCTTCCCACATGTGAAGCCAAGTCCCTGAGGTTCGACGTGGACCCGCACTGACAAGCGGTCTACTAGTAGGCCTGGGTGGAGCATATGACTGAGCTGGGGGAGGCACCACATAAGATGGTCTCGGTGTATATCCGGAAGGAAGAGCGGAGTTTGGAATCCAAATCCGGCGCTTCTGAGAACCAGAACCGGAGGAAGATCCCAAATCACGGGTGTGCTTACGAGACTCCTCGTAAGTGAGCTGAGCTGTCTCTGCATTGATGGCCTTGTTCACAAGAGCTTGGAATGTATCACAATGATGCAGGTGGAGATCACGACACAACTTGGGGTTAAGACCCTTCCGGAACCTAGCCTGCTTCTTGGCGTCCGTGGACACTTCTTCTGTGGCATAGCGGGCGAGGTTCTCAAACTCTCTACTGTAAGCATCAACAGCCATCTTACTCTGGGTGAAACTACAGAACTCTTCTCTCTTGCGATCGATGAGGGCTTCAGGAATGTGATGCTCGCGAAAAGCATCAGTGAAATCCCTCCAGGTAGGAATCTGGCCAGCTGGAAGCATAGCCTCATAGTTCTGCCACCAAAGACTAGTGGGACCTTCTAGGTGGTATGTGGCATAGGTGACCTTGTCATCTTCAGCTACGTTCGCGGAACGCAGCTTATGAGTGATGCTACAAAGCCAGTCATCTGCATCAAGTGGCTCAATAGAATGATGAAAGGTGGGTGGGTGCAGGCGAATGAAGTCATGAATGGTCGCAGACTTATTGGACTGATGTGCGGTGTTCTCCTCGATATGTGCCAACAAGCGGTTAGACTCACGCTTGTTCCTCTCCATCTCTAGCATGAACTCTGTCAACAAAGGTTGATCGGGAGGATCCTCATCCCTACCATCTCCGTGGTTCGGTCTACGAGCAACAGAACTTAGCTTAGCTGATGACATCCTGAGAAACGAAACCAAGGACGGAATCAGCATCATCTACAGGCTATAGAATGTAGGACAAGGAAATTAGTATCTCTCGAACTCCTAGGACAATTCCGGCAGCATAATGGCAGTAAGATGCTTAGAATGAGACATCCTGCTAACATGGGGTAGTAACATACTCAACATCACCACTCAAGGTTCTGAGATCATACTAAACATGCTACACTGGAAGTACTCGAAAACTGGGGTATGACTCTGATCAACCAATCCTATGGGACTACAGAGTAGTAACACGTGATCCTGATAGATGGAAGAGAAGCCTAGTTCCTTAACCCCGTTAGAAAAGATAGGATGACTCAGATCAGAAGGCCATGAGGTATAAGGAGTAAAAAGAGCCTTACGTTCCTTCCCACAAGCAATTCCCTTATATAACTAAAGAATTTCTAGACTCAACTTCGACCAGTTTGGCTTGGTAATCCTACAGGCAGTCAGGCTCTGATACCAAAGCTGTCAGGACCCCGATTCCATGCCACACCGATCTAGCATGTAACACCTCATATCACTTTGCGGCCTCACGCACGGTATTCCCACGGGTGTCGCCTTACCATGCCCGGGACCGTTTGCGCCTTTTGGCACACGTATATGATAGTGTCGCTAGCATCCATATGACAAAGAACCCGGGCTGACATGGCTAGTCGTGAACCCAAAGTGGCACTAACTTACAGGGACAGGCATACATGACCCAGCATCGAACGTGTCGGTCATCAGCGAGTGAATCCGGGCTGTAGCACTGGGCTAACAGGACTCCGGTGAACCGGGCTGTAGCAGGCTAACAGGACTCCGGTAGACACCGCGTGACATTTCCCCGAAGGGACAGACACAGGAACGAAGAAGGACACATGTCGGCCAGCCTAAGTGTTCCGGAGCAGTAGCAAGCTACCAGGGCTCAGTGGAAGCACTAGGAGACATTTCCCGGTAAGAGAGGCTACTAAGGATAAACAACTAGATAGTCAGATCCCACACATAGCAATACACATTACACGTACGCATAACATGCAAGTATGTGTTGTACAACATGGCATCACAACATAACTCAACAACTCATATAGATAAGGCTCAAAGAGCCATCATAGCATTTATTGCAAACAGGGGTCACATGATCCATCATACAGAGCATACAAGCAGCAAGCGGAAACATTACATGTCTGGGTACAGACATCTACAAATGAAAAAGGCTGAAGAGCCTGACTATCTACAACATCCGATCAAGATCGTAGCTGAGGTACAAGCTACTTGTCGAAGTCCACGAGAACACTAGTAAGACCGAAGTCTCCGCTGCAAAAACATAAATAAAGCAACATGAGTACAAAGGTACTCAGCAAGACTTACATCAGATCCTATCATACATGCATTTGTATCAAGAGGGTAATGTGGGGTTTAGTTGCAGCAAGCCAGCTTTGACTCTGTGGCTATCCTGTTCTACGACTACCAGAACTTCTTTGAGGTGATATGGCGCACACGAGTCCACTAATCACCACACAATACACTACTATGGATTCATCCCCGTCTCCCTACGAGAAGGCCATCCATAGCACTCACACTTGTCTTGAGCATTTTAGAGTATCCACTTCAAGTTGTCTATGTACCATGTAAGCATCCAAGAAGTCCATAACCGCGGACCCGGCTATTCGAATAGATCATGTTAACCCTGCAGGGGTGTACTTCTTCACACACGCTCTCGCCACTTACCGCCATGTACACGTCATGTATCTCGGCAACCTTCAAGCGGAAGCCTGGCGAGGGTGTCGGCCACGACCTGACTAACCACACAAGACTCTAGTCCAGGTTTATCGCCTATTCGGGTTCCATCCGCAAGGAGATCCGGCCGGGGTTTTGCTCACGGCCCCAAACGATGTGTGCAGGGTTCCCGAGCCCACCATCCGGGTGCCACTCGGTACACCAGGCCACGTGTGCCTAGTCTGTCCCAAGCCCACCCTGCCGGGTGCCACTTGGTAGAAAAATAGCACTACCTACAAACACCAGAAACTAGTTGCGACTCCTGGACAGAGACCAAGTTGGTTAATAAGTCAAGAGAGTCAATTAAGGATCCCAATGTGTGGTAGTATCGAGTCATTGGACAACATACATAGAACTCAGTGCTTAAGGACGGTTCCAGTGAGACAACCCACCATGTACTCCTACATGGCCTCTCACCGCTACCTTTACCAAATCGTGTTCACACACTTAACTCTCAGCATCAGAACATAGAACACTGCACTCCAATTCATTCCCAATGAATCAGACCTGACACACTCTAAGCAATAGCAGGCATAGCATGGTAGGAACACAACAATGGCTTCAATCAACTCCTACACATGCTAGTGGGTTTCAACTATTTACTGTGGCAATGACAGGTCATGCAAAGATATGGGTTCAACTATCGCAGCACAAAGTAGTAGATGAATTGTTGTTGTCCTAATGCAATAACTGAGAGCAGGAGCGAGAGAGTAGGATTGTATCGGAATGAACAAGGGAGTTTCCTTTCCTGGTAGATCAACAAGGGAGGCACTGCTTCACAGACAGGTACTCTGGAACGGTCTCCGGAGCATGACCTATCGAGAAGGAACGGTGCCAACAATCAATACACAAGCATATGCAACAATATGATGCATGAACATGGCATGAAGATGTGATGCTGATTGAGCTAATGCAACTAGCTGTTATTTGGATGGAGTCCATTTGAACCAAAGATTCAAATGCAACTCCAAGTTAAGCTCTTATATATAAGCCATTATAGTGTTTCACTTATACAGTAGGTATAAGTTGGTTTGTCATGCATGAAACTAGTACAGATGGATAGATTGCATTTTTCTGATAATTTTTCATATATAAATTATTTCAATCTGAGCTACGGTTGAATTTATATGAATTTTTGAAGTTTTGAACATTTTCTGGAATTTCCTGATTTATTTTAATTCCAGAAAATATATAATTGCGTCAGCACTGCATCATGCCTGCGTCAGCAAGTCAACGGTGCTGACCAGGTCAAACCTGACGTGTGGGGTCCACACGTCAGTGACAGGGGGTTAAACAGGGGTTAGTTTAATCCTAATTAAAAGATTAGTGGCGCTGGGGCCCACTGTCAGTGTCAGGGAGTTGGATTAGGTGGTGATTAGCTTAAGCTAATCACCTGACGAGTCGGACCCGCCTGATAGGCCGGCGCGGTCAAGCGGTCAACCCCACCGGCGTTAAGCCGCCGGCGAGGCCGAACGCGGCGGAGGGGCTCAGGACCGTGTCTCCGGCGACCAAAAGGCCCGCGGAGACCATCTCCGAGGAGCTGGTGCTCGCGCGCATCCAGTGGGACACGCGGGAGACCGTGGGGGTGCCGGAGGCGACGGCAGCATCGACCGTGGCGGCGGCCGGAGTTCGGCGAGGAGGGGAGAAGGGGCTACGGTGCACGAGGGCAAGAACGGAGAGGGGGAGGAGGAGCAGCAGCTCACAGTGATCTCAATGGGCTTGACGGCGAGCTCGGGGACGCGCTATGGTCGACGGGGCGGCGATGGGGATCCATGGCGGCCGGCAGTGAAGAGACGACGGTGACGACGATGGAGGCCGTCCGGAGGTGCGTGGCTCGACGAGGAGGTAGAGGGGGTCGCGGCGGAGCTGGGGAACGTGTCGGGGAGGTGCGGCAGTGGCCGAGGCCACGGTGGTTGTGGTTGATGGCGACGGTGATTTCGGCCGCGAGAGAGGGAGCGAGGGGGAGGAGGGGAGAGGACTGGGGAGAGTGAGTGAGTTCGGGGGGGGCGTGGCGTCGCGCGGGTGATCCAGGCGACGAGGGGGGAGGACAGGCAGGCAGGAAGGCAAGAGGTGGCCGGCGCGTGGCCGCGTGCGGTGAGCGCGTGCTCGGCGTCCTCCTGGCGCGGTGCAGACGACGACTGGCACTGCCAGTCAGCTGGGCCGTCCTGTTGGGTTGCTGGGCTGCACAGTGCCCGGCTGCGCAGGTAAGGTTTTTCCCTTTTTGTTTCTTTTCTATTTTCTGACATTTGTTTGGTTTAATAAAAAATACTAAACCATTTTATTTTCTTATGCCAATTTTTATGGAAGCTAGTTATATTATTCCAGAGCTCCTTTATAAATGGCATAATTTTTGGACAATATTATATATACATATAACAATATATATCCAAAGAAAATAATTACTGTATTAATTCCAAATGCCCAAAATAAATACTCATGGGCTCTTAAAAATATTGATTTGATTTTTATCTCTGTCCAATATTTTCAGAGAGCAACATGAGCATTTTCTTGGACCTTTTTGGAGCAATTTTTATTTGGGTCATTTCCAAAAAATGATTCTGAGGGTTTCACAAATCCTCATTTCAGAATTAAATGAAATTTAAACATGATGCACAAATGACTAGCTAGCCTTGAGCATACCAGAACTAGGGATGTGACAAAGGAACTGCTGGCGGATATACACGGTGGAGACTGTGGGCATCATTCATCATTGCGGACCCTCGTTGGCAAGGCGTTCCGCAGTGGATTCTATTGGCCCACTGCACTCAATGATGTCGTCGAACTGGTGAAGGCTTGGGAGGCCTGCCAATTCCATGCCAAGCAGATCCATCAGCCGGCGGGAGGTCTGCAAACTATACCCCTCTCGTGGCCATTCACAGTTTGGGGGCTGGATATCCTGGGCCCATTTCCTCGGGCGCCAGGGGGCTATCGCTACCTCTACGTCGCCGTGGACAAGTTCACCAAGTGGGCTGAAGTGGAAGTCGTCTGCACCATCCCCGCAGGTTCTGCGGTCAAGTTCATCAAGGGCATCGTGAGCCAATTCGGGGTGCCGAACCGCATCATCACCGACAACGGTTCGCAGTTCACCAGTAACCTCTTCAAAACATACTGTGCTAACCTTGGAACGCAGATATGCTACGCTTCAGTGGCGCACCCTCGGAGCAACGGTCAGGCCGAGCGGGCCAACACGGAGGTCCTGAGAGGACTCAAGACCAGTACATTCAAGAAGAAGTTGGAAGCCTGCGGCCGAGGTTGTTACGATGAGCTTCAGTCCATGTTGTGTTCCATCCGCACGACCGCGACCAAGCCAACTGGCGAGACCCCATTCTTCCTGGTCTATGGAACTGATGCGGTCCTCCCTCACGAGGTTAGAGATCGTTATGCACGGGTCCTGGCGTTCGATGAGGCGCAGCAGGACGCCATGCGGGGGACGAACCTCGTGCTGGGGGAGGAGCGTCGTCGGGAAGCTGCGCTCCGAGCGGCAAGATACCAACAAGCGCTGCGGCGATACCACTGCCGCAACATCCGCCCCAGGACTCTCGAGGTAGGGGACCTCGTGCTCAGGCGGGTTCTCTCCAAGGAGGGACTGCATAAGCTCTCTCCCATGTGGGAGGGCCCGTTCAAGGTTGTTCATGTTTCCAGGCCCGGCTCCGCGTGCTTGGAGACTCAGGAGGGGGTACCCGTCCAGAACGCGTGGAACATCCAGCACCTCCGGAGGTTTTACCCCCGAAAAGGCCCAGGGCCTGTGAAGAAGTCGAACGCCTATGAAGCTGTTGCGTTTTGGAAAATGCCCAGAGCCTGTGAAGAAGGCGAACGCCTGTGAAGCTGTCGCGTTTTGGAAAAGGCCCAGAGCCTGTGAAGAAGGCAAACGCGTGTGAAGCTATCGCGTTTTGGAAAAGGCCCGGTGCCTGTGAAGAAGGCAAACGCCTGTGAAGTTTATCTTTCCGAGAAAGGCCCGGAGCCTGTGAAGAAGGCCAATGCATGTGAAGCTCGCTGCCTGTGACACTCTCACCTAATAATGAGTTGGGGTTGTACACGCCCCGGAGTCTCAGGAGCGCCGGCCTCAGGCCCTGGGGCTCCCTCCCACGCCCAGTGGCAGCACTTAGCTCCGCGTTGGTGAGAAGACGTCGAAGACTAGATTAGGTGTCGGACGCAGCTTTTCTCATTTGCTTTCTGCAGTTGGCCTGTTCATCCCCATTCGAAGTTTTATTGAAGTTGTTGTCTTCTTTGGCTTGTGACTCTTTTCCTTTTTCGCTCTCATGCCCTGATTTCTCTTGCGCAAGTCTCGCGAGGGAGCAACGCGGGCACCCTCGCGAGTGTTTTCTGCCCTTATTGTTCGAGGCTTCCCTACCCGGGTCCACTATAGGAGCACCCCTCCAGTCCGTGCCCCACGAGCACCGCAACACGAACACAGGACCTGGGTCAGTCGCCTCCACAGCTGAGGCCGGGAGCTACCTCTTCAGACTAACGCTCGCAGCACTTGAAGCGTTCGACGAGGCCTCGGCCTCAGGAAGCAAAGGTCACGACAACCCCCCCCCCCTCGAGCTAAGTAATTTCTACGTGCAGGCGTGCGGCACAAAGGTGCAATACCGAAATAGCGGAAGCAGTACGATAATTAACAGCAATAGTCCAAGCACGCTCCCGCGGAGCCCTACACTACTGTCTCTTTGCGCAGGAAAAGGGAAAAAGAACAAGACAGGCGCGACTCGCCCGACACCAACTCGCGGGGGAGACTCGAACTACCTCCGGAGCTCAGGAGGACTCCATCTCGCGCTTCACCGAGGCGCGATGGTGGGCAAACCTCCTACCTCCCTCCAGGCGGGCGCGGCGGCACGGAGGCTGATCGAGGCCACCACTGGAGGAGCCGCTGCCCAAAGAAGAGCCGTCGAAGCTCGAGGAACCCCAAGCGCCGCCGACCACGCGTGCGCTGTCGTCTTCATCGTCGTTGTGGCTGGACCCACGACCGCAGTTGTCATTCTTAGGGCAGCACCCAGCACGGCGACCATCTTCCCCGAACACCCTCACTTAGAGGGTGGCATCGCCATCGAACTTGAAGTGCAGGGTGCACCGCCGGCTCAGACCACGCGCGCGGGCAAACGTTTGCTAGCCGCGGGTCAGGGCCCAGCTCCCGGCTGCAGAGACCTCCATCGAAGCCCAGGGGGCCCGGCTGCAGCAACCGTCCGCCTGGAGCCAGAGGCCGCCCGGGGCGCCAGCCGGAAGCTCACCTAGGAGGAAGCGAGGAAGTTGGAGCCGGGTGCTGGCCGGTTCCGCCGACCACAGAATGAACTCCAGCAGTACCTCTGCCGAGTGGGAGCGCGGCCTAGGGGGTCGCGCGGCCATAGCACGCCCCCCAGCGACGGCCTGCCGCCCGTCACCATGCGGGAGATCACCTCCACGGCCGCGAGGAGCCACCATGGGAGTCGCAGGGTGTTTGCGGGGACGGCCTCGAGTGCGCTTGGGCGGGGGAGAGTCAGGCTCCACCTGGAGGGCCTTTCCTTTCTCCGCGCCCGAGAACCTCTTTGGCGGAGCCATGAAGAAGAAGGAGGAGCCAGAGGGGATGGACCAGAAGGGCAGGCGTCGTCCCGTACTTATAGCCAGGGGAGGCTGACCGCCGGCCCCCACGATCACAGGTAATCATGACCTGCTTTGCATGCAGGGACTTGTCAGCTCATGCAGTTGCCGAGGCGTCATGGGGAGCAGAGCCGCCCATGTCCAATCAACCGCCACGTGGCGCCCAAGGCCGCAGGCTGGTAGGGCCCCGGCGCTTTGCACTTGCCCCTTCGCTTCTCTGCTCAGCCAAGTCCGGGCGCGCCTTGGGACCGGGGGCTACTGTCGGCGTTCTGTGAACGGGGGTCCCTAGACTTTCCTGCCTGCGGCTTGCGGCGTGGCTCAAGGGGCGGCCCAGCACGGCCCATCTTCATCAGCACGAGCTCAAGACCCTCGCGAGGGGCCAAGCCCCGCGGGGTGGACGACATGGAGCTTCCTCAGGCACGGCCTCGTCAGGCTGGCTTGCGAGGAGGTGGAGAGATCAAGGTGGGGTACCTCACGAGGTGCCCATGACGCAAGCCATGACGACCAAGGGCGCTAGGCGGGCGCCAGTCCGCGCAGTGTCCTCCCTTCCTCTTTGGTGCAAAGGGAGCAAGCGCAGGCGAGAGAATCAAGGAAAGGCATCCGTTTCGGTGCAACAAGACCAAGACCGTCGCAACGGCAGGAAGGAAGTTATTGTTGAGCCCTAGCTGGCGTCACCACCAGAGCCTTTGACAGGCGAGGACCAACTTTAGTCAGGATAAGTGTACTGGATGTTCCCCTTCAAAATGGCCAATTGTTGGCGCCCTTCCCGCTCAATATTTGGGAAGAGGCCCAGGGCCTTTGCCTATAAATAAGACTAGCCACCCACAAGGTAAGAGGAGGATCTGGGAAACCAGCAGAAAGAGCGACGGAACTCCCCCTAGCAGTTCATCGCACCAGCCAAGAACAGACCCTCGCGAGGCTGTTCTTCCTTGTATTGTTCATCATCAGCCCAAGAGGCAATCCACCACACCACAAACTAGAGTAGGGTATTACACTGCAATGGTGCCCCGAACTAGTATAAACCCTGTGTCTCTTGTGTTGTTCCTTTCATAGTTTAGATCCTAGCGAGGCGGTGAGGTGCAGGTAGGTAGAGGGCGAGATCTCCGCGCGGATCCTAGTGTTGGAACCTAGAGGGTCTGCCGGAACCCGAAATCCGACAGGTATCTTGGGATGAAGCGGCCCGGACCGACCTTACACGTTCGTTTACGTGAGGCGGGTTCCACCGACTGACATGCACTAGTTGCATAAGGTGGCTAGCGGGTGTCTATCTCTCCCACTTTAGTTGGAGCGGATTCGATGAAAAGGGTCCTTATGAAGGGTAAATAGAAGTTGGCAAATCATGTTGTGGCTTTTGCGTAGGTAAGAAAACGTTCTTGCTAGAACCCTATTGCAGCCACGTAAACACATGCAACAACAATTAGAGGACGTCTAACTTGTTTTTGCAGCATGTGATTGTGATGTGATATGGCCGAAAGTTGTGATGAATGATGAATGATATATATGTGATGTATGAGATCATGTTCTTGTAATAGGAATCACGACTTGCATGTCGATGAGTATGACAACCGACAAGATCCATAGGAGTTTTCTTAATTATTGTATGACATGCGTGTCATTGATTCAACGCCATGTAATTACTTTACTTTATTGCTAAACCGTTAGCCATAGTAGTAGAAGTAATAGTTGGCGAGCAACCCCATGGAGACACGATGATGGAGATCATGATGATGGAGATCATGATGATGGAGATCATGGTGTCATGCCGGTGACGAAGATGATCATGGAGCCCCGAAGATGGAGATCAAAGGAGTTATATGATATTGGCCATATCATGTCACTAGTATTTGATTGCATGTGATGTTTATCATGTTTTTGCATCTTGTTTACTTAGAATGATGATAGTAAATAAGATGATCCCTCATAATAATTTCAAGAAAGTGTTCCCCCTAACTGTGCGCCGTTGCGAAAGTTTGTTGTTTCGAAGCACCATGTGATGATCGGGTGTGATAGATTCTAACGTTCACATACAACAGGTGTAAGACAGATTTACACACGCATAAACACTTAGGTTAAGTTGACGAGCCTAGCATGTACAGACATGGCCTCGGAACACAAGAGACCGAAAGGTCGAACATGAGTCGCATGGAAGATACGATCAACATGGAGATGTTCACCGATGATGACTAGTCCGTCTCACGTGATGATCGGACACGGCCTAGTCGACTCGGATCATGTATCGCATAGATGACTAGAGGGATGTCTAATCTGAGTGGGAGTTCATTAAATAATTTGAATAGATGAACTTAATTATAATGAACTTAGTCTAGAATATTTACAATATGTCTTGTAGATCAAATGGCCCACGTTACCCTCAACTTCAATGCGTTCCTAGAGAAAACCAACCTAAAAGATGATGGCAGCAACTATACGGACTGGGTCCGGAACCTGAGGATCATCCTCATAGCTGCAAAGAAAGATTATGTCTTAGAAGCACCGCTAGGTGAAGCTCCCATCCCAGAGAACCAAGACGTTATGAACGCTTGGCAGTCTCGTGCTGATGATTACTCCCTCGTTCAGTGGGGCATGCTTTACAGCTTAGAACCGGGGCTCCAAAAGCGTTTTGAGCAACACTGAGCATATGAGATGTTCGAAGAGCTGAAAATGGTTTTCCAAGCTCATGCCCGGGTCGAGAGATATGATGTCTCCGACAAGTTCTTCAGTTGTAAGATGGAGGAAAATAGTTCTGTCAGTGAGCACATACTCAAAATGTCTGGGTTGCACAACCACTTGACTCAGCTGGGAGTTAATCTCCCGGATGACGCGGTTATTGACAGAATCCTTCAGTCGCTTCCACCGAGCTACAAGAGCTTCGTGATGAACTTCAATATGCAGGGGATGGAAAAGACCATTCCTGAGGTATATTCAATGCTGAAATCAGCGGAGGTAGAGATCAAGAAGGAACATAAAGTGTTGATGGTGCATAAAACCACTAAGTTCAAGAAAGGCAAGGGTAAGAAGAACTACAAGAAGGACGGCAAGGGAGTTGTCGCACCCGGTAAGCCAGTTGTCGGGAAGAAGTCAAAGAATGGACCCAAGCCTGAAACTGAGCGCTTTTATTGCAAGGGAAGCGGACACTGGAAGCGGAACTGCCCCAAATACTTAGCGGACAAGAAGGCCGGCAACACTAAAGGTATATGTGATATACATGTAATTGATGTGTACCTTACCAGTACTCGTAGTAGCTCCTGGGTATTTGATGCCGGTACCGTTGCTCATATTTGTAACTCAAAGCAGGAGATGCGGAATAAGCGGAGACTGGCGAAGGACGAGGTCACGATGCGCGTCGGGAATGGTTCCAAGGTCGATGTGATCGCCGTCGGCACGCTACCTCTACATTTACCTATGGGATTAGTTTAAAGCCTCAATAATTGTTATTTAGTACCAGCTTTGAGCATGAACATTGTATCTGGATCTCGTTTAATACGAGATGGCTACTCATTTAAATCCGAGAATAATGGTTGTTCTATTTATATGAGAGATATGTTTTATGGTCATGCCCGGATGGTCAATGGTTTATTCTTAATGAATCTGGAACGTGATGTTACACATATTCATAGTGTGAATACCAAAAGATGTAAGGTTGATAATGATAGTCCCACATACTTGTGGCACTGCCGCCTTGGTCACATTGGTGTCAAGAGCATGAAGAAGATCCATGCTGATGGACTTTTAGAGTCTCTCGATTATGAATCATTTGACACATGCGAACCATGCCTCATGGGCAAAATGACCAAGACTCCGTTCTCCGGAACAATGGAGCGAGCAACCAACTTATTGGAAATCATACATACTGATGTGTGCGGTCCAATGAGCGTTGAGGCTCGCGGAGGATATGGTTATGTTCTCACTCTCACTGACGACTTGAGTAGATATGGGTATGTCTACTTGATCAAACACAAGTCTGAGACCTTTGAAAAGTTCAAGGAATTTCAGAATGAGGTAGAGAATCAACGTGACCAAAAGATAAAGTTCCTATGATCAGATCATGGAGGAGAATATTTAAGTCACGAATTTGGTACGCACTTAAGGAAATGTGGAATCGTTTCACAACTCACGCCGCCTGGAACACCTCAGCGTAACGGTGTGTCCGAACGTCGTAATCGCACTTTATTGGATATGGTGTGATCTATGATGTCTCTTATCGATTTACCGCTATCTTTTTGGGGATACGCTCTAGAGACAGCTACATTCACTTTAAATAGGGCACCGTCTAAATCCGTTGAGATGACACCGTATGAATTATGGTTTGGGAAGAAACCTAAGCTGTCGTTTCTAAAAGTTTGGGGATGCGATGCTTATGTCAAGAAACTTCAACCTGAAAAGCTCAAACCCAAGTCGGAAAAATGCGCCTTCATAGGATACCCTAAGGAAACCATTGGGTATACCTTCTACCTCAGATCCGAAGGCAAGATCCTTGTTGCCAATAACGGGTCCTTTCTGGAGGAGTTTCTCTAGAGAGAAGTAAGTGGGAGGAAAGTGGAACTTGATGAAGTACTACCTCTTGAACCAGTGAGTAGCGCAGCTCAGGAAGATGTTTCTGTGGTGCCAACACCAACTAAAGAGGAATTTAATGATGATGATCAAGGTACTTCGAATCAAGTTACTACTGAACTTTGTAGGTCCACGAGGACACGTTCCACACCAGAGTGGTATGGCAACCCTGTCCTGGAAGTCATGTTGTTAGACAACGGTGAACCTTCGAACTATGAAGAAGTTATGGCGGGCCTAGATTCCAACAAATGGCTTGAAGCCATGCAATCCGAGATAGGATCCATGTATGAAAATGAAGTATGGACTTTGACAGACTTGCCCGATGATCAGTGAGTGATAGAAAACAAATGGATCTTTAAGAAGAAGACGGACGCGGATGGTAATGTTACCATCTATAAAGCTCGACTTTTCGCTAAGGGTTATCGACAAGTTCAAGGGGTTGACTACGATGAGACATTCTCTCCCGTAGCGAAGCTAAAGTCCGTCCGAATCATGTTAGCAATTGCCGCATACTATGATTATGAGATATGGCAAATGGACGTCAAAACGACATTCCTTAGCGGCCATCTTAAGGAAGAACTGTATATGATGCAGCCGGAAGGTTTTGTCGACCCTGAGAATGCTAACAAGGTGTGCAAACTCCAGCGATCCATTTATGGGCTGGTGCAAGCATCTCGGAGTTGGAACATTCGCTTTGATGAGATGATCAAAGCGTTTGGGTTTATGCAGACTTATGGAGAAGCCTGTGTTTACAAGAAAGTGAGTGGGAGCTCTGTAGCATTTCTCATATTATATGTAGATGACATACTTTTGATGGGAAATGATATAGAACTTTTGGACAGCATTAAGGCCTACTTGAATAAGTGTTTTTCAATGAAGGACCTTGGAGAAGCTGCTTACATACTAGGCATCAAGATCTATAGGGATAGATCGAGACGCCTCATAGGTCTTTCACAAAGGACATACCTTGATAAGATATTGAAGAAGTTCAATATGGATCAGTCTAAGAAGGGGTTCTTGCCTGTGTTGCTAGGTGTGAAATTGAGCTCAGCTCAATGCCCGACCATGGCAGAAGATATAGAAGAGATGAGTGTCATACCCTATGCCTCAGCCATAGGGTCTATTATGTATGCCATGCTGTGTACCAGACCTGATGTAAGCCTTGCCATAAGTTTGGTAGGAAAGTATCAAAGTAATCCTGGCAAGGAACACTGGATAGCGGTCAAGAATATCCTGAAGTACCTGAAGAGGACGAAGGATATGTTTCTCGTTTTTGGAGGTGACGAAGAGCTCGTCGTAAAGGGTTACGTCGACGCTAGCTTCGACATAGATCTGGATGATTCTAAGTCACAAACCGGATACGTGTATATTTTGAATGTGGGGCAGTAAGCTGGTGCAGTTGCAAGCAAAGCGTCATGGCGGGATCTACATGTGAAGCAGAGTACATGGCAGCCTCGGAGGCAGCGCATGAAGCAATCTAGGTGAAGGAGTTCATCACCGACCTAGGAGTCATACCCAATGCATCGGGGCCGATCAAACTCTTCTGTGACAACACTGGAGCTATTGCACTTGCCAAGGAGCCCAGGTTTCACAAGAAGACCAGGCACATCAAGCGTCGCTTCAACTCCATTCGTGAAAATGTTCAAGATGGAGACATAGATATTTGTAAAGTACATACGGACCTGAATGTAGCAAATCCGTTGACTAAACCTCTCCCTAGAGCAAAACATGATCAACACCAGAATTCCATGGGTGTTCGATTCATCACAATGTAACTATATTATTGAACTCTAGTGCAAGTGGGAGACTGTTGGAAATATGCCCTAGAGGCAATCATAAAATGGTTATTATTATATTTATTTGTTCATGATAATTGTCTGTTATTCATGCTATAATTGTGTTATCCGGAAACCGTAATACACGTGTGAATACATATACCACAACATGTCCCTAGTGAGCGTCTAGTTGACTAGCTCGTTGATCAATAGATAGTCATGGTTTCCTGACTATGGGCATTGGATGTCATTGATAACGGGATCACATCATTAGGAGAATGATGTGATGGACAAGACCCAATCCTAAGAATAGCTCAAAGATCGTGTAGTTCGTTTAGCTAGAGCTTTTCCAAATGTCAAGTATCATTTCCTTAGACCATGAGATTGTGCAACTCCCGGATACCGTAGGAGTGCTTTGGGTGTGCCAAACGTCACAACATAACTGGGTGACTATAAAGGTGCACTACGGGTATCTCCGAAAGTGCCCACTACTAGGAAAAAGCCTACTAATGGCGCACTGGTTTTGCCTACTAATGGCGCATTACCAGTGCGCCATTAGTAGCACGCCAATAGTATTTTTTACTAATGGCGCACCACTGGTGCGCCATTAGTATCCGGTATACTATTGGCGCACCAGGCAGTGCGCCATTAGTTTTTCCCACAGTGCGCCACTAGTGTCTTCTTTACTAATGGCGCATCACATTATAGTGCGCCATTAGTAACAATTTTTTTAATTTTTTTTTTCTTAATCTCGGGTCACTATTTCACCTATGAGATATCCAACACATATATATACAACAAGCATCCATATAACAATCATAGCCAACACACAATTTCCATCATATATACATACATAGCCAACACACAAGTTCCATCATATATACATACATAGCCAACACATAGTTCCATCGTTACATATTACAAAAGTTTCACATTGTTCATCCAACACCGTTATCCATCAATTCACAAAAGTTTCACATTGATACAAAATAAAAACACAAATGGAAAAGAAGCACTCCATCCACGCAAGCTTCCGTCAATTAAATCAAATCTGCAAAATGATAAACAAGAAGTTAGAAGAAGAAAAAGAAGAAGAATACTAGAAGAAGAAGAACACTAGAAGAAGAATAAGAAGAATTTTGGAAAAGAAGAAGAATAAGAAGAAGACTATAAGCTTATTATGTAAACTTGATCATTTTGTGCTAACATAAGTTATTTTGGAGCTAACCTATAGGAAACTAAGCATATAAGCTCTAAGTTAGTATATTAGAGCCAACTTAGGTAAAATGAAGCTAACCTATGTCATTTTGGAAAAGAAGAAGAATAAGAAAAAGACTATAAGCTTATTATGTAAACTTGATCATTTTGTGCTAAAGTTATTTTGGAGCTAACCTATAGGAAACCAAGCATATAAGCTCTAAGTTAGCATATTAGAGCCAACTTAGGTAAAAATGAAGCTAACCTATAGGAAACTAAGCATATTAGAGATAACATAGGTAACTAAGTATATATATATATCATTTTGGATAACTAACCTATAGGAGATCTGACATACCTGACAAAGTTCAGTTCTCATGCATTGTTCTTCTCCTTCTCCTTCTCCTACCTCTCCCTGATGCGCCACAAGCGGCGAGGCGGTGGAGGCAGTGGAAGCAGTGGGATGTAGTCTTCTACCACAATTGGCGTGGTCATGTCGCCCAGCTGTGGGATCACCGGCGCCACCACCGGTGCGTGGTCATTGTCAGGCACCACCACCATCGCGAGGCCACCTTCAGGCACGACCATCACTAGGTCATCCTCAGCCACCTCCATCCCTTGCCCATGGTCAGCCACCACCATCTCTTGCCCTTGGTCAGCCACCACCAGCGCTAGGTCATCCTCAGCCTGATGCCCATCGTCATCCTGCAGCTCCTCATCCTCCCTCTACTCCTCTTCTCCCGCACTCTAGTCCGGATCATCCTTCTTGTTGTCTATGCTACTGCCAGAATCGTTGTTGCTTTCGCTACAGCCAGAATCGCTGCTGCTTTCGCTACAGCCATAGTCGCCGCTGCTTTGGCTGTAGCCAGTTCACTGCTGCTGCTCCCATTACCTGTCCAAAATGCAACAATGACCGCTAACAATCGATGTGAGACAAAGCCAAATGTAGAGGAATAAGAAGAGGCAGAACGTACCGGCATCATCATCGGCAGCCTAGCGCATGCGACACATAGTCGTGTTGAACACCTTCACGATGAGCATGGTGGCGTCGTCGTCGTACCTGAAGAGAAGGAAGTACCCCAGCCGCAGGTCGTAGGCACGGTAGAACTTCTCCCACCCACGAGACAAGTACATGTGGCCCTTCTTGATCACCAACTCCACATCCCACTTCCTGCGAAACCCGCTGCCGGCCCGTCGCAGCTTCACATTATTTGGCGGATCTTCACCCATCAGCATGTTCATAAAACTGTCAGGCAGCCTCTGCAGTTTGGGACAATGAGTGATGTAGCAAACAACAGATATCATAATGAGATGGGTGAAGGGGAGATCTCTCGTTTTATATACCTGCGTCATGGATGATACTGAAGTCTCAAGTATGATAGTGAAGAACTCGGAAGCATCCAACTCATACTGCGGTGTCGCAGATCGGCGGTGGCTGCTTCTCGCCATCTCTGATAAGCAGCAAAAGAGACCAATTAGTACCCTTACAACAGATCATAAAACATGCATGATAACAGGCATTAGTCGCAAGTACCCCATATGTCCTATTTTTAGCAAAGTCATGCTAAAATTCACGGAAAATTTCAGCATTACCTTTGCTGAAAATAGGACATATGGAATACCCGAATTTGCCGGAGCGGAAGTTAATCGACATTACGGCAAACTCAAGGGCCTCTCAGGGTACCTGCAAAATCATCACGACACAATGGTCATGGCATTGTTTTTACTATATGCACCATGGCAAATTTCTTTTCTTTCTGCAACATGGCAAATTTCTTTTGCACCGGGCCATGGCAAATATAGTCTATGCATCATGAAAATTATAGTGTATGGATCATGGCATTTATTATTCTACATTTTTATTTTGTGGATCATGCCAGAAAATTATAGTCTATGCATTTTTTTAATCTCTGGATCATGATCACTACTAGTCATTGATAATTTATTTTCTACTGTACATTCAACATAGAACAATTCAAGATGAAGTTTAGTACAGAGCAGAATGAGATATGTGAAATAAGTTCAGAATATACATTTTGTAGGTAGATGACAGAAAACAGTGAAATCACACTAGTTTGCTTCTTACACGGACATCTAGGCAAACCATTGGAGTACTAAAACAAAATAACAATAAAGATAAAAGCATATATGAATTTCATCACAACTAATTAACCATTTACATATTCTGATCTCGTTGTAGGATTATTCAAGAGATGATTCAGTACATAGTGATTGCCAGCTAATTTCCACTTTCGAACCATGGCAGCCAATTTCCTTAACACTATCGTTTCAACTTTCCACTGAATGTTGTACAAGTTTACTGGCTACTGCAGAGCCCTATAGCTCAAAGAGAGAGCCTTCATTTCTTTCAGCAGAGCCCTATGATTCTAGAACAAAGCTTAAGAAGCAAATAATGGATTGATCGACTCGATTTCGATCAGTAATCAGCAGCAGCTGGATTGATCCTCTGTAGTCTCTGGATTTCCTCCAAATGGCCTGATTCTCTCAGAATTAGTACAGAGCTACAAAAATATGCACACTAGCATGCAGCTTGCTCACCAGTAATTTCCTAACCAATCTTAAGCAGAAAATACAAAAAATTCTACAGCTTTATATTCTAGTCAGTGGCTACAAGTGCAAGGGACCTATACTAATGGCTATTGTACTTGGGAGAGGTCCTAATATAGCAAACATCTGCTGCTTTCATTTTTAGAAACTGCACTACCCTTCCATTTCTTCAAATTTCGATGGTCCATGGAAACAATTGGCGCGGTGAAGGCAAGCTGCTAATTTCTTCTCACAATTGGCGCGGACGCGGTGACGACCCCTAGCAGCTTGCCAATTTCTTCTCACAACTAATTGGCGCGGTCGCGGTGCTATGAGCGCGCCAGGGTGCGGCCAGGGGCCGAGGGGAGCACGGCCACGGGGGGCGACGAAATTGAAGGGGGGGAAGGGGAACCGGTGCAGCTCACCGAGAGGAAGATGAAAGTGAGCTCGTGCGGGGTCGGGGTTGACGAGGTGACGCGGATCGACGGTGAGGCCGTGGTGGCCGGAGGTGGAAGAAGACCTTGATCCGCACGATGCAGAGTCATCGAGCTTGAACGGCTGGCCGCGGGGGTCGTCAGAGCAGGCGCGGGGGAGACGGAGCGGGTGTGGAGCGGGCACGGGGGTCGTTGGAGCGGGCCGGGGGTCGTCGGAGCGGGTGTGGCCGGCGGGGGAGGGAAGGGGGATCTGGCGAGGGAGAGGGAAGGGGGGATCGGGCGAAGGGGTATCCAGCTATAGCAATGGCGCACCACCCCGTGGTGCGCCTTTAGTAACTTTTTTTTACAGCAATGGTGCACCCCACTCTGGTGCGCCATTAGTAACATTTTTTTCATTATTTCTTGTTGCATCTAATAATTTGTTTTTTTATCAAATTTGTTATTTTCATGAGGACTAGAACAGAAGATATCATCAAATATCATCAAATTTGTTTCTTTATTTTTAATTGAAATATCATCAAATTTGTTATTTGAAGATATCATCAAATTTCTTATTTGAAAATATCATCAAATTTGTTATTTAAAAATATCTTCAAAAAGTGGGGGAGGGTGCGGGTGTCGGCGGCGGCGGTGGAGCGGGCCGGGGGAGGGTGCGGGGTGTCGGCGGCGGCGGTGGAGCGGGGGAGGGTGCGGGGGGTCGTCGGTGGCGGTGGAGCGGGGGGAGGGTGGGGGGTGCTTGGCGGTGAGGGGGATCTGGCGAGGGGTATAGCTATCGAGAGGGAGGGGGATCGAGATCGAGTGCCATTAGTAGTTTTGCAAAAAAAAGAATAAAAAAAATATAGTAATGGCGCACTGTCTGCCTGGTGCACCATTAGTAGTTAGAACAAGTAATGGCGCACTTCTACCTGATGCGCCATTAGTATGTATGGAAAAATGGAAAAAAAATTAATACTTGCGGCACACCCTGTTTCTGGTGCACCCTGTTTCTGGTTGCGGTGGGTCGGTGTCGGCGGTGGAGCTAGCGGGGGAGGGTTGCGGTGGGTCGTCGGCGGCGGCGGAGCTAGCGGGGGAGGGTTGCGGTGGGTCGTCGGCGGCGGTGGAGCTAGCGGGGGAGGGTGCGGGTGGGATCAAGATCGAGATCAAAAAGTGTCCATGAAATTTATATATATATATATACTAATGGCGCACCAGGTCATAGTGCGCCATTACTAGTCTAAACTAGTAATGACGCACCAGGCCAGAGTGCGCCATTAGTAGTTTTGCACAAAAAAAAGAACAAAAAAATACAGTAATGGCGCACGATCTGCCTCGTGCGCCATTACTAGTTAGAACTAGTAATGGCGCACTTCGACCTGATGCGCCATTAGTATGTATGGAAAAATGAAAAAAAATAATACTAGTGGCATGTAACGTACCGATTGACAAAGGGAATTGTATACGGGATTGCTTAAATCCTCGACATCGTGGTTCATCCGATGAGATCATCGAGGAGCATGTGGGAGTCAACATGGGTATCCAAATCCTGTTGTTGATTATTGACCGGAGAGGCGTCTCGGTCATGTCTACATGTCTCCCGAACCCGTAGGATCTACACACTTAAGGTTCGGTGACGCTAGGGTTGTAGAGATATGAGTATGTAGTAAACTAAAAGTTGTTCGGAGTCCCGGATGAGATCCCGGACGTCACGAGGAGTTTCGGAATGGTCCGGAGGTAAAGAATTATATATATGAAGTCAGGTTTCGACCATCGGGATAGTTTCGGGGGTCACCGATATTGTACCGGGACCACCGAAAGGGTCCCGATGGTCCACCGGGTGGGGCCCCCTATCCCGGAGGGCCCCATGGGCTGAAGTTGGAGGGGAACCAGCCCCTGGTGGGCAGGTGCGCCCCCCTTGGGCCCCCCTGTGCCTAGGGTTGGGAAACCCTAGGGGTGGGGGCGCCTCCACCTAGTTTGGGGGGCAAGTTTCTCCCCTGGCCGCTGCCGCCCCTTGGAGATCCCATCTCCTAGGGCCGGCGCCCCCCTAGGGGGCCTATATAAAGAGGGGGAGGGAGGGCAGCCGCACCCATGCTCTTGGCGCCTCCCTCTCCCCTTGCTACACCTCTCCCTCTCGCAGAAGCTTGGCGAAGCCCTGCCGAGATCGCTACTGCATCCACCACCACGCCGTCGTGCTGCTGGATCTTCATCAACCTTTCCTTCCCCCTTGCCGGATCAAGAAGGAGGAGACGTCTTCCTCAACCGTACGTGTGTTGAACGCGGAGGTGCCGTCCGTTCGGTGCTAGGATCTCCGGTGATTTGGATCACGACGAGTACGACTCCCTCAACCCCGTTCTCTTGAACGCTTCCGCTCGCGATCTACAAGGGTATGTAGATGCACTCCTATCTCTCGTTGCTAGATGAACTCATAGATTGATCTTGGTGAAAGCGTAGAATTTTTTTATTTTCTACAACGTTCCCCAACACTTGGCATTGGAGCCTCAGGAGGGATGCTGGACCACAGAATTCAAGGACTACCTAATGCGAGGGACGCTACCAGAGAAAGAGGAGGACACGGAACGCGTAGCCCGGCAGGCCACGGCCTACTGTATCCAAGACGGTGAGTTATACCGGAAGCGGCCAAATGACGTTTCCCTACACTACATCTCCAGGGAACAGGGAAAGGAGTTGTTGGCTGACATAAACGGAGGAGATTGCGGACAACACTCGTCATCACGGACCCTCGTCAGCAAGGCGTTTCGTAGCAGGTTCTACTGGCCTACGACACTCAACGACGCGATCGAGCTAGTGAAGTCCTGCGAAGCCTGCTAGTTCCATGCCAAGCATATCCATCAGCCAGCTCAGGGCCTGCAGACCATCCCGCTCTTGTGGCCATTCGCGGTCTAGGGACTGGATATCTTGGGCCTGTTTCCTCGAGCGCCTGGGGCTACCGCTACCTCTACGTCGCCATCGACAAGTTCACCAAGTGGGCAGAGGTGGAAGCCGTTTGCACCATCCCAGCTGGTTCTGTAGTCAAGTTCATCAAGGGCCTCATGAGCCAGTTTGGGGTCCCTAACCGCATCATCACTGACAACGGTTCGCAGTTCACCAACAATCTCTTCAAAACATATTGTGCTAACCGTGGAACACAGATATGCTACGCTTCGGTGGTGCACCCCCGGAGTAACGGCCAGGCTGAACGCGCCAACGCAGAGGTCCTGAGGGGCCTCAAAACCAGGACGTTCAAGAAGAAGCTGGAGGCCTGCGGTAGGGGCTGGTACGACGAGCTCCAGCCCGTGTTGTGGTCCATCTGCACTACCGCCACTAAGCCAACTGGCGAGACCCCGTTCTTCCTCGTCTATGGAGCAGAAGCGGTTCTCCCTCATGAGGTCAGGAGTCGCTCCACGCGGGTCCTAGCCTTTGACGAGGCGCAGCAGGACACCATGCGGGGGATGGACCTCGTGTTGGGGGAGGAACGCCGCCGCGAAGCTACACTACGGGTAGCAAGATACCAGCAGGCGCTGCGGCGGTATCACTGCGCAACATCCGCTCCAGGACTCTTGAGGTAGGTGACCTCGTACTCAGGCAGGTGCTCTCCAGGGAAGGGCTGCATAAGCTCTCGCCCATGTGGGAGGGCCCGTTTAAGGTTGTCCATGTTTCCAGGCCTGGCGCCGCGCGCCTGGAGACTCGGGAAGGGGTGCCTATCCCAAATGCCTGGAACATCCAGCATCTCCGGAAGTTCTACCCCTGAAGAAAGGCCCAGTGGATGTGAAGAAGGCCCGGTGCCTGTGAAGCTCGCCGCCCGAAGAAAGGCCCGGTGCCTGTGAAGAAGGCCCAGTGCCTGTGAAGCTCGCCGCCCGTGACACTCTCACGTAATAATGAGTTGGCGATGTACATGCCCTGGAGTCTCCGGAGTGCCGCCCTCGGGCCTTGGGGGCTCCCGCCCACGGCCAGTGGCAGCACTTAGCTCCAAGCTGGTGAGCAGACGTCAAAGACTAGACCAGGTGCCAGACGCGGCTTTTCATTTGCTTTCCACAGTTGGCTTGTTCTCCCTTGTTTGAACCTTTATTGGAGTTGCTTCTAGTGTTGTTTGCCGTCTTCTACCCCTGTTCTTTGTTTTCGGATTTTGTCTGGCTCACTCTCGCTCTCACAAACCTCGCGAGGGGGCTGCGCGGGCGCCCTCGTGAGCCCTTCCTCTCCTGATTTTCGTGAGGCTCTCTCGTTCGAGTTTGCAGCGGGAGCACCCCTCCCAGTCCATGCCCCTCGGGCATTGAGACACAAAGCACAGGGCCATAGCCGGGAACCCCTGCGACCAAGGTTCGGAAATGATTCCCCCAACAGAATTTTTTGCAGCTCTTAAGGCGCCAGCGAGGCCTCAAGCAGGCACCTTGCGAGGCGGAAACTACTGCAAACGTCCCGAGCTAAGTTGTTCCTAAGCGCAGGCACATAACAACGACACCATAACACAACACCAGAACAATAAATGTAGTACGATAATTAGGGGATCATAGTCTGTTGCACGCCCCCACGGGGCTCCATACTTCTCTCTCTTGATGCAGGAAAAGGAGGAAAACAAAATAAAATCAGCGCGTGCCTTGTGACGGCTCGCGTGAAGGGATCTGCATCGTCTTCCCGAGCTTAATCAGAGTCCGCCTCGCGCTTCACCAGGGCGCAGCGATGGGACGACCCGCTACCACCCTCGAAGCGGGCGCGGTGGCTGATCGCGGCCACCGTTGGAGGAGTTGTCGCCAAAGGAGGAGCCGCTGAACCTCGATGAGCTATGGTCGCCGCTGAGAGCGGGTTCGCCTTCGCCCTCATCACGGCCGTCGCCAAGGCTGAGCACCTCGTTGCCATCATCATCTTCGAGGCAGCACCCAACACGGCGGCCATCTTCCCTGAACACCCTCACATAGAGGGTCGCATCGCCGTCGTACTTGAAGTGGAGGGTGCACCGCCTGCCCAGGCCAAGCGCGCGGGCAAATGTCTGCCAGCCACGGGCCAGGGCCATGTTTTCGGTGACGGAGATCTCCACCGCGACCCACGAGGCCCTGCTACAGCAGCCGTCCGCCTGCAACCAGAGCCCACCGGGGCCAGCGGCCGGCAGTTCACCAGCGAAGAAGCGAGGGAGCTGGAGCCAGTTGCCGGCCGGGTTGTCCGACCACACAATGAACTCCGCCAGCACCTCAGCCGAATGTAAGCGTGGCCGGGGAGGCCGCGCAGTCACGGCACGCCTTCCCCCACCAACGGGGCTACCTTGACATGGGCGGCGACCATCGCGTGAAGGGCCGCCACCACGACCACGGGAAGCCACGGCTGGGGTCACGGGATGCTTGCGAGGACGACAGCGGCCGTGCTTGGGCGGAGGAGAGCCAGGCCCTTCCTGGCGAGCCTTCCCCTTCCCCATGGCCGAAAACCTCTTCACGGGCGCCATGGGACGCTGGAAGCAACATGAGCGAGGATGGAGAAGAAGCAGGCGGAGCAAGAAGAGATGGACAACGGGGGTTCTCTCCCCTCTGAATTTATAATCCCAGGGAGGCCAACCGTCGACCTCCATGATCACAGGTAATGATGACTCTTTTTGCATGCAGCAGGGACTCGTCAAATTGGGCGGTTGCCGAGGCAGCGTGGGGAAGCGGAGACGCCCATGTCCAATCAATCACCACACGATGACCAAGGCTGCAGGCTGTTGGGGGCCCGCGGCGCTCCGCACTTGCCCTTTGGCTTCACCGCTAAGCCAAGTCCGAGCATGCTTTGGGCCCGGTGGCTACTGTCAGCGTTCTAGGAACGGGGGTCCCCAGACTTGTCTGCCTGCAGTCTGCAGCGTGGCTCAACCGGTGGACCAGTACGACCCGTCCTCACCAACCAAGCACTCAAGACCCTCGCGAGGGGCCAAGCCTCGCGGGGCGGACGACGCAAGGCCTCCTCAGAGGCGGCCTTACCAGGCAGGCTCGCGAGGAGGCGGAGAGATCAAGGCAAGGGGTACCTCGCGAGGTGCCCATGACGCAAGCCATGACGATCGAGGTCAGGCGGGCGCCAGCCTGCGCAGTGTCCTCGTTTCCTCTTTGGTGCAAAGGGGACAAGCGCATGCGCGGAGTACCGAGGCATCAGGCAAAGGTTCCCTTATCGGTGCAACGAGACCAAGACCAGTAGGACGGCAGGACGGAGGTCACCGTGGAGCTCAAGGCGGCGTCATCACCAGCACCTTTGGCAGTCGAAGACCACCTTTAGCCAGGATAGCTTGTACTAGTTGTCCCCTTTCAAAATGGCCGTTGTTGGCTCCCTTCCCGCTCAATATTTGGGAAGAGGACCAGGGCCTCTATAAATAGGGCTAGCCACCACAGTAGATGAGAGAGAGAAGTTCATCCGCACACCACACCACCACAAGAACACCTCTCCTTGCGAGGCTGTTCTTCCCCTGTACTGTTCATCATCAGCCCAAGAGGCAATCCACCACACCACACACTGGATTAGGGTATTACACCACAACGGTGGCCCGAACCAGTATAAACCTTGTGCCTCTCGTGTTGTTCATCGATCTAGCTTAGAATCGCGGCGAGGTTGTGGGCGTGTTTCGGTAGGAAGAGATCTTCGTGCGCACCCCAGAGTTCGAACCTTAAGGATTTTGCCGGAACGCGATATCCGACAAAGGTGATGCCTGCTTGTGTGATCATGCACAACATGATCGTAGAGGATGAGCATTCAGATGAAATCTATGACCAAGGGTTTCAGTTTCAGGGTAAAAATGTTGTGCGTGAGCATGGAGGAGCGACGACGTTTGCACAGTTCACCGAATTTCATCATCAAATGTGTGAATGGGAAACACACATTCAACTACAAGATGATTTGATTACACATATATGGGCTCACGTTGGCAACCAATCGATGTATCGGCTATTTGTTTCTTTCAAATGTATTTGCGACAATTTAAATTTTATTTGGGTTGTAAACAATGAGATATTATTTAGTTGTGAAACTATGAGATATTTGTATTTGGTTGAATTATGTGAACTTGGCAAAAAAAATTCATATGTAGGAACCCCCACCCCCTCCAAAACGAAAATTCTTCTGCACGTCGGACGCACTTTCATTTAGGTCAGTACGTTGAAGTTACTCTGACGCACCACACAGAAAGTCAGCAACTCAGAATAGATCAGCCGGCAGTCGCTTTTATAATTTGGTGAGATCAGACCCACGATCGACGATCGACGTGGGAGAGTCAAGGTACGATCGACATTAGTTGAAGAAGATATCGTCATATCCCTACCATACACCCCATAAGTAGTGTCAAAAAAGAAGTCCCGTAAGTAATTCGCCAGGGCGAGGCATTAGTACAGTTACTAAGCTCCCTCGAATGTGAGCTCTCCTGTGAATCGTGGGTTGTGGAAATTGGATTGACCCCGTTTGACAGGGTGTCTCGTGAAGCAATCAGAGGCGCTGGCTCAAGTCGGTGGAGTTGGATCTCTGTGACATTCCCGACCCAAACGACCCATCCTCGGTCAAACATTCGACGCGCATCTTAGTCCAAACCCCAGCTGTGGCAACTAGGGCGGCAGCCGGCAGCCAAGGCTCCGAACAAGCTATTGACGCTGGCAGCGACGGTGGCGGCGGCGACTCCTGCCAAGCTCCCGGCCCCGGCGGCGCCGAAGACTCCGGCCAAGCCCATGGGTTGCAGAAGGCCCCTCTCTCCTCCAATATTATTTGCACGAGCCCCTCTTCCCTTATCTTTTTGGGCGGCGACGGCCGGTGGGATTGGCGGCAGAAGCTCGCGAGGTGGGGAAAGAAGGTTGCGTGGATGACCTAGCATTCAAGTTCATCATGGGCACTCTCTAAGCACGGAAGCAGGCCACTCCTTTGACTTGTATAGGTGCCACATGGTACTCCACTGATCTTTGCGTTTATTACTTGTGGATCTGTCTCAAGTAATTGAGTAATGACTCATTGAATTGCTATTTAGGAGAGGCACTTGGTCCGTTCGCTTGCAATTTTGGAGGAGCAAATGGATTCACGATGGTCTGTAACATCGGCTTGGTCATCGGATCAGAGGAGCACCCACCACAGAAGACAACAACGCCATGCTGTAGAGAGTGGCACCAGCAACCATGTGAGCAACGACTAGATCTTGGTTCTTTTAGTTTGGACAGATCCTTTTCTTTGTGTCTGACTTACGAAAAAAAACGGGGAAGGAGTATTGTAGATGAAGTAGAGGAGGTGGAAGGGAGTAGGAATAACCTTTAGTTTGTGTGGACTATGCCGACGATGGAGGAGGATAATAGGCTTCTTGTTCTTTGATGCAGATCGTGAAGCATGTGTTGTGGCGCATCTGGTGTGATGCAGCTTATAGGAACATACATTTTCTCCCTTTTATATTGGTCAGGCTGTGTGAATAATTCTAGGTAAGAAAGATAGCAACAGAGTTTTTGTTATTTCGGCAACCAAATGTTGTCTTTGAAGACCATCATGAAATTGGCAACATACAACCATAATAATTTGTTTCATGTAGTTCTTTTATGGAGAACTAGGATGCATGTTATTTTGTGAAATTTACTGACGATATGGTGGTAGCCATGCCGCATATGATCATTACCCACACTGATTTACAAATGTATTATCTTTTAGCCGATAAAGTGTTTCAACGTTCACTAAACATGTATTGCCTTTATAACCAAATTCGCCTTTCATTAATATTAACTATGTAAGACATATGCTATTTTTTCGCTTTACACATGGTAGGAGTGTCATGTTTTTTTGTGCATAGGATTTACAAGATATTTTATCCATGATGTGAGATCAGAATGATTCCAATTTCATGGATCATTGTCAAACAATGAAGATGCATATGTTCAAGTGTGAATTGTGGCTTGTAAGTAGGCTACTATCGATGAAACTCGATCTGGAAAGAAATAAGTAGGCTTGAATCATTTTCTTATTGTAGTAGATGTACTGGAGCAGATGGATTTCTTCGTTATAGTACTAATCTTCTTGATAGTATAAAGGCCATGTAAAGGTTATCTTAGTTTGGAAATCAAGTAGTATGATTAAATTCTATAGAAGGAACTCTTGGCTTACCCAAGAGTAGGTTTTATATTGATCATAATTTATTAATTTCTTTTTTTTGAAACATGATTAATTTCTTTTAGACCTCCACACATTATTGTCTCTGTCCAGAGTGGCCTCATCTACTCTTTTGGGTGCTGAAAAACATGTAAAGAAATACCTGAAGTTTTAGGCTAACAAGATCCTCCTGGTCCGTCAAAAGAATGTACCAAATTCCTATCATGCCGCGTCTTCTTTTGATGCTCTTTATGAATGATACAACAATCTGGGTGTACTACTGAAAAAGATTTGGTGTAAGAACATATGTACTATAGTTTTCTTTCTGTTGTTTTTTTTTGTCGACAGGTTGTTTGATAAAATTCTAAGTAGGATGCAGGTGAGAATGAATATGAATAACCTTGTGCTTCAGTCAATATGTTTTCAATACTTTGCTCCTTTGATAAGAAATAATTTATTAGTATTAACATTTGGCAATGTCGGAATTGAATGAGTAAAAAAAATAAGTTCAGTATAATTCGTTTTGTCTTGCTGATCTTTCCAGGAAGAAAAAGCATGTCAAATGCTTCTCTCAATAGATATAATGCCATTTTCACCATTACTGTTTATACTGGCTTTGCATCATCAGAGATTTTACCTCTCATATAATAACATTTTAGTCAAAAATTTAGATATTGCAATTAGTCTCACCACTCTTCAAGCAAATCTAGCTGCTAATCTCATCCTTAGATCATTTGGCAGTTTTATGTCCACCCCCTTAATGATATCTTATTATCTTCTGGATTATTTCTCTTGTTGGAAGCTTTCCTTTCGCTGAGATTGCATGATTTTACGGATACAAATTACCCATTACAGTTTCGGATACATGATTGATCGTTGAAACAGTTTCCTCTGCTGGTACAACTCAAAATCTCGTTGGTAAACCAGCTTATGTTGTTGTGGTGAGTTGTACGGTCTATGTGGCTCATATCCTACTGAAGAACTCGACAGTCTGTCTTTGAATAGGTAAATATGTAATGACATATGGCAGAACTAATAACCTGGCAGGTTAATCAGGTTATGAGTTATGTGCTCTGTATGTCTATCATTTACTAATAGAGACAAAAGGAACTACAAAAGGTTGCTTCTATGGAAAGTTGATAAGTCCCACATCATGTGTAATTTCTTGTATAAGTGTGGTCCGTTATTTCTAGAGACCAATTAGAATGTTTGTTAATAATTTGACTGTGAAGTAGTATAGATCACCCCGCTAGCAGCTCTTCTTCTGAAGAAGCTTGGCTGATGTGAGTGAAGTAGCATGTGTTTTGTTGTGTCCGGCTAATTAACTTAGCTTAGAGCTTATGGTGAGGTGATTGAGATGCTGTGTGTCTCTTTATTTATTCATTTTTAACATGTCCATACTATAATATTCGCTTCTATCTAATGCATGTTAAATGTTTGTCCTAATAAAACTCCTAACACCAGGAACTACTATATTTTATGTTAGTTAAATAAAATTTACTGTTAATCAAGCTTCGAAGACGTTCCTTGTTTGCACCTAGACAATTGTGTATTTTACTATTTGATATGATATTGGCTTTTTTAATACTTCCACAAAAAGATTGACACAAGTCACACAAAGGACCATACACAAAAAACAACATGGCATCAAAATCAATTATATGGGTTTTCCTTCAAAACTAGATTTTTTTTCTTTTCCAAACAAGATTTAAATGTGGCAATCATAGCACTGCAACAAGGATGGCCAAACGAAGCTATAAATCGGGCGCCGCAAAGCGCGCCTGATTCTCTAGTGATTGTGATAATCTCATGTGTCAATTCCTCCTCTTTTGCTTCATAGTTTTTTTTCTTTTTCTTTTTTTTTCTTTCTCTGATTTGACTAATACAAAAACATAGGGGTACTAGAATATGATCAAGATCCCGCAAAAAAAATAAAAATAAAAAAAATAGAATATGATCAAGAGACATCTCTGTCTCCTTTCCGTCACCTTTCCGGATACACCCTGCCGGGCTTTTGAGCTAAAGCTATGTCTGTGCGCATGTGTCGTCGTGCATTTCAACTAAAGCATGCACACGCGCGACGAAGGGAAGGCACACGGTTGGTGGTGACAGGAGTGGGGCAACCCGAGCGCGTTCATCGTCATCATGATAGTACAGCGTCCGTGATGCACGTGCGGGCCGCAATTTAGGCATTCTTCTTGCCGTTGCACGTATACCACGTAGTGACGTGCCCACTCCAGTTTACAAAATTGTGACGTTTTGTGTACTGACCAACATGACTATTAGAACATATATAGCTCCAGTGATTAACTATCTATATCTCATAACAAAACAAAACTATCTATATCTCATTGTATAGTGTTCGAATAAGTCTAAATCATGGCCGTTGGATGAAACCGATCCAATGGTTGGGAGGTGACAAATCGAGTAGTATTGACCGGTAGATATTCTCTTCACTAGATCAAATTTTGTCACATGCACTATCTAGAAGATTCTAGAGAGAATTCCTTATTTAACACCATGCTTAAATTTTATGCCCTATTTAACATCGTCAAATGTTTTTTCCCTATCTAACAACGACTCTAAATTTTATGCCTTTTATGACACTTCTGTCCATTTTAAGCCTAAATGGCACCTAAAAAGACTGTTTTGCCCATCATGTGGTATGTTTGTGCTACTGATGTTGTATGTGCTATTGCGTGTTTGTGTTGTGTGTGTGTGTGTGCTGCATGCGTGTGTGCGTGTGTCGCTGCTGCGCGCGTGTGTCTTGCTCGTGTGTGTTGCTGCGCGTGTGTGTGTGCTGCATGCGTGTGTGTTGTGTGTGTGCGCGCGTGCATGTGTGTTGATATATGTGCATATGCTGTTGTGTGTGTATGCTACTACCTGCACACACACATTGTTCAATCACATCAAAACACGACGAATGCACGCAGCCAAAAAAACAGATAGCCAAAGACATCTGTTGTGCCTTTTTTTCTATTTATCTTCCTTTCTATTTTTTTCCACACGGCACAACTTTTCTATGCCTTGGTTGTGTCTATACTACTCCTTCCGTCCCATATTGTAAAACACTTTTTAACAATAGTGTAGTGTCAAAAAAGTCTTATATTATGAGACGGAGGGAGTAATATACAGCCACCGACCCAACTCAATCGTAAATCCGATCAAAAAAGAAAAAAAGAACTCAATCGTAAACCTACACGCACCAAGGCCTAAACTAGCTAAGCTAGCCGGACACGGACACCATTCTAATCTAACTCACGTAGAACTAGTACTCCCTGACGACTGACGTACACGTACTAACCTAGTATAGGCACTTGACAATGTCCTAACCGGACTACATGACCTCAATCGATCAGCTAGCCAAACTAGCTTGTACTCCTATGACCACCTTTTTCTATTCCAAAGTCAAGATTATTGCTAACACACACACCACACATGAGGGGTAAAAGAGTCTTTTCAAGTGTCAATTAGGCTTAAAATGGACGAAAGTGTCATAAAGGGCATATAATTTAGACTCGTTGTTAAATAGGGAAGAATAATTTTTTCAGTGTCAAATAAGGAAACAAAATTTAAGATAGTGTTAAATAAGGAATTGTTTCAAGATTCTACATGAACTCATGCACAATCATAATATGCACAAACCTCAAAAGACACTTCTCCTTTGTTCTTGATTCTTTCGTACTTTAATTCTCCAACTTTTTTATGGGCGCTGCTACGCATCGGCCGACGGATAAAAGACCCGCTGCCTCACGAGACGTCAGATATGACGGATTGAGCCGCAAGCGCTGCCCTCTATTACTGCAACAAAGGTCGTCTTACCGTAATTTTCTGAAACACGGGTCATGTTGCAGAAATTTTGCAACACATAGGTCAGGCTGCAAATTTATTTTTGTAATAGAGCTCGTGTTACAGTTTTTCTGCAACGCATGTTACATTTTTTTTTTGCAATAGATGTCTTGTTACATTTTCTTTGTTTGCAACAGAGACGTTGTCGCAATTTAATTATTTTTATAACAGAGGTCTTGTTGCAATTTTATTTTGCAACAGAGGCGTTGTTGCACAAAGAAGAGATCAGGGGGTTCACTACATCACTGGAACACGTGGCATGCAACCAAGGTGGCGGACGCAAGCTTGTTAATCCGCCGACTGAACTATAGCGTTTCTCTTTTTTTATTAAGAGAATTGCCATTCATTTTTGTTATATCATCTACATTGCACAATATGCACAAAATACAACCACTTCTGATTTATTCTAGACTCTTCTCCCAAGTTTTTTCGTACACAATATTTGTCATTTGTTTTATAATATTTTTGTTTGTTTTGGTTCAAATCTATGGAAACATCTTCTAAAGCTCACTTTGTCTTTGCAGCTTGAGTATTTAGCTATTTTTATATATTTCACACCTTTTTGTGTGTAGTATATAACACACAATTATCAAATTTTTTGTAGCCATAATTAGATTTTTGATGTAATGAGCATTCAGACTTAAATCTATATATTACATTTTATCCATACATGGCTCAAAATTCATATGTTTGCCTATTATGACATGGTAAATCAATATTCGGTCGTACTTACTCTCACGTGCAAGGCAGGTGTAACTTACTAGTATGAAAGGCATGGGAATAAACATGGCATAGATGGTAATAACCTTATCTTCGGGGAAAAGAAAAGGATGACCTTTCTTTAATGCGCGTGCTAGGTGCCGGTCGACCGGCCCAAATTTCGGCCGATCGCCACGCAGCCACCCGATTCGCTAGCTAGCCCACGCATATGCATCATGAAGAGAATATTTTATATGATAGCCATATTGTTGAATTTGATTATCATCCCACATATAATTATTTTGACAGAGGAAAATATGATTATAGAAATTTTCATGTTACTCAATCACCTCTCTTTGTGCTAGAATTGTTAATGTTTCAATCTTCTTCCTTATGTTATGTCTGGCTTGTCTTGATAATTTGTTAATTTATAAAATGGCTATGCATAGAGACATAAGTGTGCTGGTTACATGTTTTATGATGCTCTCTTTGTGCTTCAATTCATGTTTTTCGTGTGAGTATTATTAAAATCTCATGCCAATCTTAATGGCTATAAAGAAAGAGCTTGTTGTGAGACAACCCAATAACTATGATTTTATTTTATTTTCGTGAGCCAACATGATTATTTCTACTGTAATGATTATGTTTGTATCTTTTCTTTTGAATTTTGTCCCAAGTAATAGCTTTGGGATGATTTGGATGATAGTTAATTTGATCCTGTGCAAAAACGGAAAATTTTACACCCAATATTTATTTTACATTCTGTACCGGAACGTGATAAAATTATGAAGTTTTACATAGTATTGGGTTACAAATTGTTTACGTTACACTAGTTTTCAGGATTTTTGGAGTTACAGAAGTATGGTTAATCTTTTTGTCATTAGATACTATTCTGTTTTAGATAGATTCTGTTTGTATTGCATAGTGTGCTTGTTTTGATGATTCCATGGATTATTTCGGGGGGTATAAGTCATGTAGAAGTTAGAATATAGTAGGTGTTATGCAAAAACAATTATGAATCTATTTATAATAGTACACAAAGTGGATGATTGATTTACTATATAATCTATCTCACAAGGTTTTGTTGAGTTTCATGTGCTGAAATTTTCAAGTTTTGGGTGAGATGAAAATGGATGAAAGAATAAGGAGCGGCAAGACCCAAAGCTTGTGGATGCCCAAGGCACCCCAAGGCAATATTCAAGAAATATCCAAACATCTAAGCTTGGGGATGCCCCAAAAGGCATCCCCTCTTTTGTTTCCTATCTATTGGTAAAATCACTTGGTGCTATGTTTTGCTTGGAGCGTCGTGTGTTATAGTTTTATTTTGTTTGGTTGTTTCCACAATCATTGTTTGCTGATCACACCAATTAGAGACACACATTCATCTCAATTTATTAGAATGCTCATTATGTTTCACTTATATCTTTTGAGTTAAGAAAATTTGCTCATTCACTTCACTTATATCCTTTGAGCACGTCGATTCTTATATTTTATACAAATAATTTTCACTCTCATGCTTCACTTATATCTTTTTGAGAGTTGAATAGGTAGTGGTAATTTGCATGAGTTATATGTTTAGTCCAAAAACAATAGGTATACAAATAAACCCTTCATGTAGATCATTGAATAAGATGCGTCTGATCAATGATATTGAAGTTATAATATGAAGGTTTACTAGTTCATAAGAATTAGCTAGTAAAACTATTGGTGTTAAGGTTTGTGATTTCAACCTCACTAAAGTGTCACTGTTGGCAAAACGGGGAAGTTGGTGCATAACTTATCCATGATTGATATCCTTTGTGATGTTCGGATAGGGGGCACGTGATGGTTAACTCCTACCAAACTCCTCCCTAGGGGCTGAGACGTCCATTTTGCATTATTTTTTCCTACTATTATTTGTAATATTTTAGGATAATATTTCACTTCTTCAGGCAATTCTAATGACTTTTCTCTCTTATTTTGAAAGTTTCACATGAAGAGGGAAGTTGTCGGCAATTGGAATTCTGGATCTAAAAAAGCTACATCAGAGATAGATATTCTTTGGAGCTCCAAATGACCTGAAAATTTATGGAGAATTATTTTGAAATTAATAAAAAATATTGTAAGAAGAATCATCGGGAGGGGCACCACTAGTGAGCCACAAGCTCAGATGGCACACCCCCTAGGCGCGCCATGTGAGCTTGTGGCCCCACCAGCAGGCCTCTGTGGCCCCCCTTCTCCTATATGATGCCATTTTCGATAGAAAAAATCAGAAGAAGACTTTCGGAATGAAGCGTGACCGTCTCGAGGTGGAACCTGGGCAGGAGCACTTTTGCACTCAGGCGGAGCGATTTCGTAGGGGTTACTTCCCTTCAAGAGGGGGAAATCAAAGCCATCGACATCACCAACGATCCTCTCATTGTGGGAGGACCAATCTTCATCAATATCTTCATCAGCACCATCTCTTCTCAAACCCTAGTTCATCTCTTGCATTCAATCTTTGTCCCAAAACCTCATATTGGTACTTGTGGGTTGCTAGTAGTGTTGATTACATCTTGTAGTTGATGCTAGTTGGTTTATTTGGTGGAACATTATATGTTTAGATCCTTAATCATATACAATATCCCTCTAATCTTGAACATGTATATGATTTGTGAGTAGTTACTTTTGTTCTTGAGGACATGGGAGAAGTCTTGTTATAAGTAATCATGTGAAGTTAGTATTCATTCAATATTTTGCCGATATGTATGTTATTCTTCCTCTAGTCGTGTCGTGTGAATGTCGACTACATGACATTTCACCATGTTTGGGCCTAGGGGAGTAATAAGTAGATGATGGGTTGCAAGAGTGATAGAAGCTTAAACCCTAGTTTATGCGTTATTCGGTAAGGGACTGATTTGGATCCATATGTTTCATGCTATGGTTAGGTTTATCTTAATTCTTCTTTCGTAGTTATGGATGCTTACGAGAGGGGATAATCATAAGAGGGTTTCTTGTTCAAGTAAGAAAAACACCTTAGCACTGCTCCACCCACATATAAAATTATCAAAGTAGTGAACGCCATTCAACTAAACATGATGAACGTGACTGGACGAGAATTCTCGTATGTCCTCGAGAACGCTTTGCTTACTATAAGAGAACTTTCCTGCTTGTCCTTTGCTATAAAAAGGATTGGGCCACCTTGCATCAAAACTATTTGTTACTTCCACTTTCCATACTTGCAGAGAATACCTTGCTGAAAACCACTTGCCATTTCTTTCTGCTCCTCGTTGGATTTGACACTCTTACTTAGCGAAAGGACTACGATTGATCCACTATACTGGTGGGTCATCAAGACTCTTTTCTGTGGCCATTTCTGTGAAGTGGAGTGCCTTTGGTAAGGAAACATTTTTATTGCATGCTGAAATTTACCATTACTTGTCATTATGGAAAGTAATCCTTTAAGGGGCTTGTTCGGGATATATCTTCACCTCGACTGGAAGCAATAAGATTTGCTCCTCAACCTACCGAACCTACTAAAAATATTTACTTTGAGATTCATTCAGGTATTTTAGAGAAATTGTTAGCTAATCCTTATGCAGGAGATGGAACTATACGTCCTGATATGCACCTAATTTATATCGTGAAGTTTGTGAATTGTTTAAGCTTGCAGGTTCATCCAAAGATGGAGTTAAGATGAAAGTATTCCCTTTATATTTTGGAGGAAAGGCATTGTCTTGGTACAGGCTATTAGATGATGTTGGAACATGGGACTAGAACCGGTTGAAGCTGGAATTCCACCAGAAATTTTATCCCATGCATTTGGTTCATCATGATCAAAATTATATATACAATTTCTGGCCTTGTGAAAGATAAAGTATCGCTCAATATTGGGGGAGGCTTAAATATATGATGCACACATGCCCCAATCAGGAGCTTTCAAGAGAGATGATTATACAAAAAAATTATGCTCGACTTTCTCATGATGATAAAACAATGTTTGACACTTCTTCAGCAGGTTCCTTTATAAAGAAAACTACTGAATTTAAATGGGATCATATTGAAAGAATTAAACGCAACTCCAAAGAATGGGAAATCGACAAAGGTAATGAGTCATGTATAAATTTTGAATATGACTATGTTAAATCTTTTATTGAAATAGATGCTTTTCGTAAGTTTAGCGCAAAATATAGACTTGACTCTGAGATAGTAGCTACTTTCCGTGAATCCTTTGCTGCTCATGTTGATCTCCCTATGGAGAACTGGTTTAAATTTCATCCACGTATTGAAGAAATTTGTAAGGAACCTACTATTGCTAAAACCGAGACAATTATTTATAATGTTGATCCAGTCGTAAACTCCGCCTATGTTGTCTCAACATAGCCGGTCCCAAGCCTGGGTAAAGGAGGAGGGTTGTGATAGGCTTGGCGAGCCAACGTAAAAACTCAGCCACTCTTATGGAGATGAAACCCAAAAGATTTTTGTTGGGGCGTAACCCTCTCAGCGACACGCTACATCGGAACCCGGGTGTGGTGGAAAATGGGCAAGGGTCGGGCCATCACCCCCCAAGGTGGCACGCCATATCTTGATCCGGATACGGTGGCAAGTGAGTGAGGATCGGGTCGTTGCATCCTTAGTGGCGCGCTACGTCGGCGCCCAGATGTAGTGGAAAATGAGCAAGGGTCTTTGCATTTGACTCGACGAGTGTGAAGGGTAAGGAAGCTAGCCGAGCCTAGGAGGCTTCACTTAGGTAGCTGGAACATAGGGTCTCTGACAGGAAAGCTTCGGGAGCTAGTTGATGCAGCGGTGAGGAGAGGTGTTGATATCCTTTGCGTCCAAGAAACCAAATGGAGAGGACAGAAGGCGAAGGAGGTGGAGGATACCGGCTTCAAGAAGTGGTACACGGGGACGGCTGCAAATAGAAATGGTGTAGGCATCTTGATCAACAAGAGCCTCAAGTATGGAGTGGTAGACGTCAAGAGATGTGGGGACCGGATTATCCTGGTCAAGCTGGTAGTGGAGGACTTGGTTCTCAATGTTATCAGCGCGTATGCCCCGCAAGTATGCCACAATGAGAACACCAAGAGGGAGTTCTGGGAAGGCTTGGAAGACATGGTCAGGAGTGTACCGATTGGTGAGAAGCTCTTCATAGGAGGAGACTGAGGTAGTCCTGGATTCAGGAGTCCTCGGACAGCCGGACTATTAACATGGGCCGGACTGTTGGGCTATGAAGATACAAGACAGAAGACTTCTTCCCGTGTCCGGATGTGACTTTCCTTGGCATGGAACACATGCTTGGCGATTCGGATATGTAGATTCCTTTCTATGTAACCGACTTTGTGTAACCCTAGCCCCCTCTGATGTCTATATAAACCGGAGGGTTTAGTCCGTTGAGACGACAATCATAATCTCATAGGCTAGGCTTCTAGGGTTTAGCCATTACGATCTCGTGGTACATAAACTCTTGTAATACTCATATTCATCAAGATCAATCAAGCAGGACATTGGGTATTACCTCCATAGAGAGGGCCCGAACTTGGGTAAACATTGTGTCCCCCACCTCCTGTTACCATTAGCCTTAGACGCACAGTTCGGGACCCCCTACCCGAGATCCACCAGTTTTGACACTGACATTGGTGCTTTCATTGAGAGTTCTGCTGTGAGGTCGAAGATAGGCTTGATGGCTCGCCTTGTTATCAAGGACAACATCACCTCCGGGGGAGCCCAGGCCTCAGGCCAAACCCTCCGGCTGGGCGGCTTCACTATGACCACCCGTTCGGCCGTCCGGCCGATGATGACTTCTCGGGTCATCGTAAATCGCCTCAGCGTCAGCTCAGAATACTCCGAACAGATGGATCCGATGGAGTTGTTGTCCTTAAACGAACTCTTGGATCGCATCGCCACCTTGGGAGTCGCTACGGACTACGATCGGATTGGGCTTAAATCCAATCAGGGAGAAATTGAATCTCCGCCGATGACCCATAAGATAGCAGTAGTGGAGGAGCAATACAGCTCTTCCTCCATATTGAGGACGAACTATGTTCAGATTTCCGAGCTCATAGAGCCGGATACCCGCCCGCTGGCGTACACGCCCCGTATTCGGAACCTAGAGTCGGACTGTGGGCCTGAAAAATTGGTTGATATTCCGGAGCCCGAGCTGTTAAGCTCGGAAGTTACTCAAACTCCGGATCCCGGGTTGGGTCAGGGTTCGGATTTAAATCCACCCACCCACCCAGATACAAGCGATCTTACCCACATCAGACAGCAGTCCCAGGAAACGGTCCATCACTTTTGGGCCAGATTCCTCCTTGTCAAGGACAAGATCAAAGACTGTCACGATGAAGACGCAATCTCATTATTCTGCAAAAATTGCACGAACGAGGGAATCCTTAATGCAATCAACCGCCGTCATGTATCACACTTCGTTGACTTGGAAACAATAGTACAGAAGTACTGCGCAATGAAAAGCGCCTGGAAAACTCAGGCAGCCTTTTGGGAGCCACCGGTTTCCACTAAACCCCTCGTCCGGACAAAAAGGATGCACCCTCGTAGGTCGCCTGATCCAATAACCAAAAAATCAAAGCCCATTGCGGGGCGCGGAACCGTCCTAGAGGGATGGCTCGATAGTCCATGCAAAATACACACAACACCGGATATCGTACCAAAACACAACCTTAGATCATGTTGGATACTCCGGCAGGTGGCCAAGAGCGGCGAGGATCTCCTCACCAAAAATACCGCAGAGCAACATCCCACGGAGGACAACAACCCTACAGTACTGACAGTCTTCGAGACTTTCGCCTCAAACAATAGGCGCAAAAGGGCACTCCACGGCCTTGCCGAAGTCTACCAAGTTGCAGCAATAAATCCCTGGAACGACACGTCCATAACTTTCAATGCTAGTGACGAACCAAAATTCAGAACAGTCCGGGCACCAGCCGCATTGGTCCTCAGTCCAATTTGTGGACGGCTTTCGTCTTACCAAAGTGCTCATGGACGGCGGCTGCGGACTAAACCTCATTTACGAGGAAACTCTCAACAAAATGGAAATAGACAGGAGCCGCATTGAGCAAAGTAGCACGACCTTCCAAGGAATTATTCCCAGTCGGGAGGCGCGATGTGCAGGAAAAATCACACTCGATGTGGTATTCGGCACGCCAGAGAATTATCGGTCCGAAGAGATAACCTTCCAAGTGGCCCCTTTCAACAGTGGATATCATACCTTGTTAGGGCGAGATGCATTTTCTAGCTTCCAAGCTATACCCCACTACGGGTACATAAAGCTCAAGATGCCGGGGACCAATGGAATCATCACTCTTGCCAGCGATCCGGACATAGCACTCCGCGCCGAAAACAAAACCGCCGCCTTGGCCCTCGAGGCATTGTTTGAAGCCCTCGCGGCTGAAGAATTAACCGTGCTGCGCTCCATGGTGGATAAGGACGACGTGATACTCGATAAGCGACCCAAATCCACCTCCTTTAAACCAGCAGACAAAATAGTCAAATTCCAAGTCCACCCAACGGACTCCACGAAGACAGCATCCATCGGGGCACAGTTGGACCCCACGGTCGACGCTGCACGGCGGGCGTTCCTACGTGAAAACTGGGACATATTCGCCTGGCACCCTTCTGATATGCCAGGAATCCCACGCAGGCTGGCCGAACACAGTCTAAACATACTAAAGGGATATAAGTCGGTCAAGCAAACATTGCGACGTTTTTCTGAACCCAAATGACAAGCCATAAGGGAGGAGCTAGCCAAGTTACTCGAGGCCAGATTCATCAGAGAGATAAAACACTCGGACTGGCTAGCAAACCTGGTGACGGTACCAAAGAAGGATAAATCCTGGTGCCTATGTATCGATTTCAAAGAACTCAACAAGGCCTACCCTAAGGATCCCATCCCCCACCCCCGCATCGATCAGATTATCGACGCTACTGCAGGACACAACTCACTGTGTTTCCTCGACGCATACTCCGGATACCATCAAATCAAGATGAAGGAGTCCGATCAAGCCGCAACGGCATTTATCACCCCATACAGGCCTTTTTGATTCAACACTATGCCCTTCGGGCTCAAAAACGCTGGTGCCACCCATCAATGCATGATTCAAACATGCCTGGAGAAACAAATTGGCAAGACAGTTGAAGCATACGTGGATGACGTAGTCATCAAAACTAGGCATGTCGAGTCATTAATAGACGATCTACGTCTCACATTCGACAACCTCCAAACATATAACATCAAGCTCAATCCGGAAAAGTGTGTTTTCGGTGTTCCCACTGGAAAACTACTGGGCTTCATAGTTTCCAATAGAGGAATTGAGGCAAACCCAGCTAAAATCCGAGATTTGTCACAGTTGGTTACGCCAACATACCTCAAACAAGTCCAAAAATTATCTGGATGTGTGGCAGCTTAAAGTCGCTTTAGCTCCAGACTAGGAGAGAAGGCGTTGCCACTTTATCGCCTTCTCTGACGTACCGATCACTTCGAGTGGACGGACGCGGCAATGGCCAGACTGGAAGAAATAAAGGCTCTTCTAGCAAGCAACCCAATCCTGGCCGCACCAAACATTGGCAACCCATGTTATTATACATATAGGCCACACACCAAGTCGTAAGTGTGGTGCTCGTCGTCGAACGAGAGGAGGACAGACACAATTCCTGCTTCAAAAGCCGATATACTATGTATCCACTGTTCTCACCCCATGCAAATCCGGGTACCCTCATTACCAAGAAATAGCATACGCGGTCTTCATGGCATCACGGAAGCTACGACACTACTTTCAAGAATGCTCAATCACAGTGGCCTCCGAGGTACCACTCAATGACATAATAAACAACCGCGACGCCACAGGCCGGATTGCCAAGTGGGCCATTGAGCTCCTCCCATTCGACATAACATACAAACCGCGCCGGGCCATTAAATCTCAAGTATTGGCCGACTTCGTCGCCGAATGGACAGAGGCCGAACTCCCTAAAGAGTACGACACATATTCCAACTGGGTCATGCACTTTGATGGCTCCAAAATGCTGGCTGGCCTAGGGGTAGGCATTGTCCTCACATCCCCTACCGGAGATACAGTTCAGTACGTCCTCCAAATATTGTTTATGGACTCCAACAATGCAGCCGAATACGAGGCCTTATTGCATGGTCTTCGGATGGCCGTCTCCATGGGCATACAATGCCTGGAAGTGCACGGAGATTCAAACCTCACAATATCTCAAATAAATGGAGATTTAAATGCCAAATAGTCGAAGATGGCACCTTACCGTAACGCCATTCTCAAAATATCGGCTCGATTCGAGGGGCTCGAGTTTCACCATGTGGGTCGAGAAAGTAACCAAGCGGCAGATGTCCTTGCTTGCATCGGTGCCAAGCGCGACCCCGTCCCACCTAACATCTTTTTGGAAAGGCTTTTCAAGCCATCTGTGGTGTGGCAAGGGGAGAGGGGCAACACCAATCCGGATCCAACTACAACCCCAGATTCCGAGCACACCGACATCATCGGGGGTTCAGCCACCGAAATTACACCGTCGGCCCATCTCATGATGGCAGTAATTGCCCCATGGACCGAACCTTTCTTGGCTTACCTTAATAGGCGAGAACTCCGTGAGGATCAGAACGAGGCGCACTGCATTGTGCGGCGATCTAAAGCCTATAAGGTTCACAAGGGAGAACTCTACAAGAAAAGCGCTACCGGAATACTTCAATGATGTATCTCCAAGGAGGAGGGGCGGCAACTCTTGGCTGAAATTCATGCCGGCCTCGGTGGTCACCACGCCGCGGCTCGGGCCCTTGTAAGCAAGGCCTTCCGTACCAGTTTCTATTGGCTGACGGCCCGAGCAAACGCATAGGACCTTGTCCAACATTGCGTCGGATGCCAGCTCTTCGCTAACCAAAGCCATATGCCACCCACCGCTCTACAAACAATCCCCATCACTTGGCCTTTTGCGGTTTGGGGGCTTGATATGGTCGGACCCCTTAAAGGGGGAAGCCACAAGAAAATATATTTGTTGGTCATGGTGGATAAATTCACCAAGTGGATAGAAGCCAAACCGGTTAAAACGGCTGAAGCCGGACCAGTGATAGACTTTATATCTGGTGTCGTGCACTGTTATGATGTTCCACACAACATCATCACCGAGAACGGCTCCAATTTCACAGATGATGAGGTAAAAATCTGGTGTGCTAATCTGGGCATCAAGCTCGACTACGCCTCCGTCTATCACCCACAAACCAACGGTCAAGTCGAACGAGCCAATGGTCTTACTATGAGCGGCATTAAACCCAGGTTAGTGCGGTCTTTGAAAGAATCAGACAAGCACTGGGTAGAGGAGCTCGACTCTGTACTCTGGGGGCTGCGGACCATGCCCAATCGTTCTACCGGATATACACCTTTCTTCATGGTGTACGGTGCAGAGGTTGTGTTACCCTGTGACATTATTCATGGCTCACCTCGAGTGTGCATGTATGAAGAGAAAGAAGCCGAGTTGGATTGGCAGGACAGCTTAGATGCCCTAGAGGAGGAGAGCGATGTCACAAAAGCCCGTTCCGCAATCTATCAACAACAGGCCCGCAGATATCAAAGCAGAGAAGTATGGGCCAAGACTTATAATGTTGGCGAACTCGTTCTATACTTACCGGAGAAGAAAAAGGACAAACTCAAGCCCAAGTGGGAGGGTCCCTTCATCATTGATGAAGTCCTCACCAGAGGAGCGTACAGCCTACGTGATGCATTAGACAATTGCCTAGAGCCGAACCCGTGGAATGCGGCCAGACTCCAAAGTTCCTATGCCTAGCGCCAGACTCTTCGTTCGTCTCCTTTACCCCTTTCTGTTTCCAGTATTTATTTTCCTCTCTTTTCACATTTTTCTTTCTTTGTAAGCCTTAATGCTTTTGTGCGGCTAAACAGTGCACTTATGACGCATACAATTCTTAAATATGTATGTCAATTATACATGGGGGCTTCTTGTACAGAAGCTTATTATTATTATTTTCCGAGCATCAAGCTCACCACATATGTGTCTTTTCCACGTATGTACCTTTTCTTCGCCACTATATGCATCGATATGACTTAAGTTTTGGCCAAGATGGGTTGCCTGGCTCCTGTGCTTATGCCCTACGTTCGCGTTAGTTCGGCTAGGGTATAAAGGGAGAACCTCTGCGATTGTTACTGTCAGGTCCTCTGGATGTGTATCTCAGACTGGGTGAAGCCGAAAGCTAGCGTTCTTAAGGGAATATTCGATCGGCGGACTAAAGATGTCTTTTACTTGTCACATTATGAACCCCCGGATGTTATGTATGCTGTTGTTTTTTCAAACAGAGTTTGGACATGCACGTTAACGCATGCTGACCCAAGGAAAGGAATCCTTAACAGAACTATTCTCTCTGGAAGATGTTTCTTACGATCAAAATGTAATATAACATAATTAGCCAGATACTTGTCTGTTCAAGCAACTATGACCCCTATGCCTGGTTTCCACGCGTACCCCGGTATATCTTACCGAGGGGTATTCGGAAACACTCCGCACCTTCGGGTTCAGAGCTCGAAGCGAAAAGGTCTGACATGACAATCGTTTTACAATCCGGCTAGAGACAAATTTTTCAATTGAAGTACATAGTCACTTGGACTCAAAAACTTCTTCCTCTACGCCATCCAACAGGCTATCTAGCCTACAATCCTGTTGGGAATACTTGGCGGCTACTTGTACCTGGTCATACACCAAACTAACGGGAATTTCTTCTCCGTCTGACCCTAAAGGTCCGACCCGGGCCATGTGATTCGGATCGAGCTTGGTATACCGTGTTTTCACCATGGCCCAGGCCTCTCGCGCACCTTCCCGGCAGGCCGATATCTTCCATAATCGGAAGCGCCACCGTGCTCCCTTGAATAGTTGTACAAGCCCCTCCATACTTCCCGGAGGGGAGTCAGATGGCCATAAGGCCTTGGTAATTCTTTGCATCGCCTGCCGAGCTCGCTCGTGCATTTGAGACAACTCTTGTAGAAGATCGCTCGATGATCCGGACACCTCCTCGTCGGGGCGGCCCGTTAATATACCTACAGACATAAATCTATCAGTTTCTTCCCTAGCCAAATTATGCAGGGGTAAGTTTAAACACATACTAAATATGGTGCCTCGCAACTTCTTATTCTCCTTCACGGAGTCAGCCAGCTAGGTGATACGTCTCCAACGTATCTATAAGTTATGAAGCATTCATGCTATTTTATTATCTGTTTTGAATGATTATGGGCTTTATTATACACTTTTATATTGCTTTTGGGACTAACCTATTAACCGGAGGCCCAGCCCATATTGCTGTTTTATTGCATGTTTCATTATTTCGAAGAAAAGGAATATCAAACGGAGTCCAAACGGAATGAAAACTTCGGGAGCATGATTTTTTAGGAAGAATATGATCCTGGAGACTTGGAGTTCACGTCAGAAGAGCATCGAGGAAGCCATGAGATAGGGGGGCGCGCCCACCCCCCTGGGTGCGCCCTACCCTCTCGTGGGCCCCTCGAGGCTCCCCCGGCCGACTTCTTTCGCATATATAAGCCTACGTACCCTAAAACATCAAAACAGAAGATAGATCGGGAGTTCTGCCGTCGCAAGCCTCTGTAGCCACCAAAAACCTCTCGGGCGCCCGTTCTGGCACCCTGCCGGAGGGGGGGGATCCCTTACCGGTGGCCATCTTCATTATCCAGGCGCTCTCCATGACGAGGAGGGAGTAGTTCACCCTCGGGGCTGAGGGTATGTACCAGTAGCTATGTGTTTGATCTCTCTCTCTCTCTCTCGTGTTCTCTCTATGGCACGATCTTGATGTATCACGAGCTTTGCTATTATAGTTGGATCTTATTATGTTTCTCCCCCTCTACTCTCTTGTAATGGATTGAGTTTTCCCTTTGAAGTTATCTTATCGGATTGAGTCTTTAAGGATTTGAGAACACTTGATGTATGTCTTGCCGTGCTTATCTGTGGTGACAATGGAATATTCATGTGATCCACTTGATGTATGTTTTGGTGATCAACTTTCGGGTTCCATGACCTTGGGAATCTATGCATAGGGGTTGGCACACATTTTCGTCTTGACTCTCTGCTAGAAACTTTGGGGCACTCTTTGAAGTACTTTGTGTTGGTTGAATAGATGAATATGAGATTGTGTGATGCATATCGTATAATCATGCCCACGGATACTTGAGGTGACAATGGAGTATCTAGGTGACATTAGGGTTTTGGTTGATTTGTGTCTTAAGGTGTTATTCTAGTATGAACTCCATGATAGATTGAACGGAAAGAATAGCTTCATGTTATTTTACTACGAACTCTTGAATAGATAGAACAGAAAGGATAACTTTGAGGTGGTTTCGTACCCTACCATAATCTCTTTGTTTGTTCTCCGCTATTAGTGGCTTTGGAGTGACTCTTTGTTGCATGTTGAGGGATTGTTATATGATCTATCTATGTTATTATTGTTGAGAGAACTTGCACTAGTGAAAGTATGAACCCTATGCCTTGTTTCCTACCATCCCAATACCGTTTGCGCTCACTTTTATCGCTTTCTACCTTACTGTTTTTATAATTTCAGATTACAAATACCTTTATCTACTATCTATATTGCACTTGTTTCACCATCTCTTTGCCGAACTAGTGCACCTATACAATTTACCATTGTATTGGGTGTGTTGGGGACACAAGAGACTCTTTGTTATTTGGTTGCAGGGTTGTTTAAGAGAGACCATCTTCATCCTACGCCTCCCACGGATTGATAAACCTTAGGTCATCCACTTGAGGGAAATTTGCTACTGTCCTACAAACCTGTGCACTTGCAGGCCCAACAACGTCTACAAGAAGAAGGTTGTGTAGTAGACATCACTAGGCCCGCGCATCTTTTAGCTCTTCACCCAACTTGGTGTTGGAGTCTTGGAGTTTGTTTTTCTCCTCCCTGACCAGTGTCAGTACACGTTCACCTGCGGCCAGTTGCCTTTGAGGTCCTAGACCTCTCACTGGTGCGGCTTTTGGCGCCGCTCCTGGACAATTCGATAACTCTGCCATAAGATATGCACCTGTATTAGTTCTCCTGGTATATGATTTTGTTTTCTCGATAGAGGGGAACATTACCAGACACTGCCTTCTTCGATTTCTCCAGTTCGGCGGTAGCAGTGGCTAGCTGGGTCCGACACTTTCCAGCTCCTGAGAGAACATGTTGTTCTTCTTCGTGAGCACCTAGATATACAAACGATCCTCAAATCAGTTGCTTCAAACTGCTTCAAGTCTCGGGGGCTACTGGTATATAATTATCAGAATTGTGCAAGTGTGAACTTACCTTCGTATCCTTCAAATACTGGTCAGTGGCTCTAGTAATCCCATCCCGAGCAGCTCGGATATACGCATCACCCAAGTTGAAGGCGTTGAAAGCCTCTTCTGAAAACCCGGGGTTGTGAAGAACGGCCCGCCGGTGCCGATGATTCATGGCACATCCTACTTCGGAGTTTGTGACGGATACTGTCAGTGTCAAAACCAGCGGATCTCGGGTAGGGGGTCCCGAACTGTGCGTCTAAGGCTAATGGTAATAGGAGACTGGGGACACGATGTTTTACCCAGGTTTGGGCCCTCTCGATGGAGGTAATACCCTACTTCCTGCTTGATTGATCTTGATGATATGAGTATTACAAGAGTTGATCTACCACGAGATCGTAGAGGCTAAAGCCTAGAAGCTAGCCTATGGTATGATTGTTCTTGTCCTACGGACTAAACCCTCCGGTTTATATAGACATCGGAGGGGGCTAGGGTTACACAGAGTCGGTTACAGAGAAGGAGATCTACGTCCGAATCGCCAAGCTTGCCTTCCACGCAAAGGAGAGTCCCATCCGGACACGGGACGGAGTCTTCAATCTTGTATCTTCATAGTCCAACAGTCCGGCCAAAGTACATAGTCCGGCTGTCCGGATACCCCCTTATCCAGGAATCCCTCAGTAGCCCCCGAACCAGGCTTCAATGACGATGAGTCCGGCGCGCAGTTTGTCTTCGGCATTTCAAGGCGGGTTCTTCTCCAAATCTAGAGTACTTGTCATGGCGAACAGTGTCCGGCCTCCATTAATGTCATACTCCTCGGCTTCTGTGCTTCAATAATGGCTATCTCCACGTGTCAAGTGAATACGAGAAGTCAGGGCATTTTTTACATTTGCCACCCTGACCCTATAAGCCAATCTGTCTATTTGAAGAGACGGGGATCCTCAGATCCAGATCACACCATCTTCCTCCCAGCAATCATTCAACAGAGCGTGCCCGGGAAAAGCCATTCCATCATGGTTGACTGCCGAAGCTCCTCCACTCGCACCCTTAGCTCCAAGCCAGGCGATTGGGAAAAGTGTTATGTCCCTCATAGCCGATTAGTGGAGTTGCAGACCCAGGGGTTCCTCCCACCTGCATACATGGTCCCCGTCCGAGCCGGACTAGCCACCTATAATGGCGGGGAGCAGGTGGAGAACTTTCCGAACCCATCTAGAGGGGAGCGGATATGCCTTGTCCCGTATTTGCTGAGAGGGCTTGGGTTTCCAATCCACCCATTCCTCTATGGGCTCCTGGAGTTCTACGGTCTCCAGCTGCACAACTTCACTCCTGCCTCCATACTGCACATCGCAGGGTATGTTGCCTTCTGCGAGCTCTTCCCGGGCTGCGAAGCTCATTTCGAGCCATGGAAGAGGCTATTCTACCTCGTCCCTCGCAATCAGGAGGGATCTATATATCAAGTGGGCGGAGCCGAAATATGGCGCATCGCCTAGGCCGAATACCTGTACGGCACTCCGGAGAATGCATCCAAAGACTGGCCCTCGGAGTGGTTTTATGTAGATGATGTTCCCCTTCCGGACCCAGTCCAGATGGGCCTTCTTGAGTTTACCAATGCCCCGCTGAAGAAACGCCAAAACTGGCGCCCGTGGAGCCCCCAGGAGGAAGACGACAGAGAGGTCCTCTATCTGATGGGCAGGATAAAAATTCTGGCCAAATCAGGATTGACAATGATAGAGGTCATGTCAATATGCATCATACGGGGGGTGCAGCCACTTCAATATCGAAGGAAACCCATGTGGCACTTCAACGGAGAACACGACGCCACCCGCTGCGGTCGTAAAGGTCCGGACTCTGCCACCGCACTAGCGAAAATATTGTCCGATTTGTACAAAGGGGAAGAAGAGGAGTTTCTCCGCATTAAGCCTCGGGATGGATTTTCCATGTACAACCCCCCAAGCTGGGTAAGCTGTCATTCCTTACTCGACTCTATTCATACCTGTGTCCTTTGTCACCAATCATTTATCTTGCTATTTTTCAAAGCAGGAACTGGGAAGGGCCGTAGAAGAGTTCAACATCCCACCTCTGTAGCCAGAGGATCCTGGCCGGGCTCTCGACCGCGGACTTGAAGAAGATCCGGATATATCTGTGGAGCTTGTAGACGGGACATTTTATCAAGCAAGCTGCGACGGTGCTTTAGTGGCCATCCTTGCTGATTATCCCGGGCCGCTCCTGGTGTCGAACGTAAGTGAAGCCGAAGCCCTAAATTCTGAATTATGTCGTGCCTTAAGCGCACATGTTGTATTTTTGCAGAAACGGCCATCAGGACGTCATGCCGAGCCCACAGGGGCTCATCAGCAAAGGGCATCCGGTCCGGGCAGGCATAAGAGGAAGGCGGTTAGAACTGAGATGCCGGGGTAGAGGTACAAATTGGACTTGCTCTGTGATTATCTTTGCCAAATTGTGACAGTTTGCATTGCGTCATCGCAGGAAAAACATCCGTCGGACTACATCCGGATCCCCTGTCGGCCACGCCTCAAGCAGCCGGATTCCTGAAGCGGACTCACGGGTGGAGGCTGATGTGGGGGCAACACCGAATTACCCTCCCACAGAGGATGCGGACATGCTTTCCGCTTCAAACTCCAAAGTGAGGAGTGCCATGAATCACCGGCGCAGACGGGCCGTACTCTGCAATGGTATTTTCTCCGAGGAGGCTTTCGATGCCTTCAACTCCGGAGATGCATGTATTCGTGAAGCTCAAGATGGACTTGCCAGAGCAACGGACCAGTATGCGAAGGATATACGGGTGAGAAAATCTAATAAGTATGTGTAGTAGTATCCCCTAAGACTTCAAACAGTTGGCACAAGTGATTTAAGGATCATTGTATGCATAGGTTCTTATAGAGAAGAATACCCTTTTATCTCAAGAACTGGAGGAATGTAAGACCCAGCTGAAGGCCGCTGTTGCCGAACAAGAGGAAGCAAAAAGGGCCTCTTCTGGTAAGACTAACCTTGTACCAGTTATTTATTCGGCATGGTTTATAAATCTAACAAGAGATGTTGCAAACAATCCCGGGGAGAATACGAAGATTGTAGAAGATAATGAGCCACATCTGTGAAGTCAGCTGAAGCCGGGCGAGCGTGTGCTGACAAAGGCTATTCGAGAGAGAAATAATCTCCAAGATGCTAATATCTGACTGAGCGTCGAATTAAAAGATGTTCGGGCTCAGCTTGCTGACTCTGTGAAGGAGAACAGGAGGCTTCGATGCGGCATTTATAGTAAGTGCTTAAACAAACTGTAGTATAGTTCGGCGAGGAAGCGTATTGACAGAGTTATGTCTGCAGGTATGCTGACGGGCCGTCCTGAAGAGGAGATGCCCAGATCCGCAGGCGATATGATGCAAGATCTTTCACAACTGCACGAACGAGCACGACAGGTGATGCAGGGTATTGCCCAAGCCTTGTGTCCATCCGCTTCCCTGCCAAGAGGCATGAGCAAGCTTGTGGAGATGCTCATAGGAGCATGGCAGTGCTTCCGGTTATGGAAGATATCAGCCTGCCGACAAGGTGCGAGGGAAGCCTGGGCCATGGTGAAGGCGTGATACGCCAAGGCTGACCCAAACCATATGGCCGAAGTCGGACCGGTGGGGGCAGATGGGCAAGAGATACCTGTAAGTCTGGTATATGACCAAGTAGCGTTAGCAACAAAGTATTCCCAACAGGATTGTAAGCTAGACAACCTGTTGGATGGTATAGAGGAAGAATGTAGCCAATCTAAGTGACTATGTAATTTAAATGGACCTATGTAGTCCCTAGCCGGATTGAAAATCATTTGTCATGGCGGACCTTTTCGCTTTAGCCCCCGGACCCGATAGTCCGGAGTGTATTCGAATACCCGCACAGTTATGGAAAACCGGGGTATGCATGGAAACCAGGCGTAGGGGTCATAAGTGCTTGAACAGAAAAGTACCCAACTAGTTATGTTATATTACATGGATAGTAAGAAACATCTTCCAGAGAGAATAGTTCCGTTAGGGGTTCCTTTCTCTGGGTGCGCATGCATCGATGTGCATGTCTGAACTGCGAATTAGAAGCGCAGGAAACAAAAAATCTGGGGATTCACATTGTAATAAACGAAAACATCTTTTGTTCACCAACCGAATATTCCCTTAAGAATGCTAGCTTTCAGCTTCACCTAGTCTGAGGTACACATCCGGCTGAACCGGCAATAACAATCGCAGAGGTGCTCCCCTTATGCCTTAGCTGAATTAACGGGAACGTAGGGCATAAACACAAGAGCCAGGCAACCCAGCATGGCCAAAAATTAAGTCATATCGATGCATATAATGGTGAAAAAAAGGCACATATGGAAAGAAAACGCATATGTGGCTGGCAGGGAGCCATTAAAGTGGTTATATTTAGCTTCCGTATAGGAAGCCCCCAAGTATAGTGTGCACGCATAGTGCGGCCGGAGCGATCGAAGCATCCATACAATTTTGTGAGATTGTGTGTGGAAAGGAAAATAAGGTGAGAAAGGAAGGAAGAGGACATAATTGAAGAGGCGGAGGTGAGGAGACGAACCCTGAGTTCGGCATTAGGCGTAGAATCTTCGGAGTCTGGCTGCGTTCCATGGGTTCGGCTCGAGTCTGTTATCAGATGCACTGCACAGACGGTACGCTCCTCCGTTGAGAACTTCATCAATGATGAAGGGACCCTCCCACTTCGGTTTGAGCTTGTCCTTCTTCTTCTCAGGGAGGCGTAGAACTAGTTCGCCGATGTTTTAAGTTTTGGCCCGTACTTCTCTGCTTTGATACCTTCGAGCCTGTTGCTGATAGAATGCGGAACGGGCTTTTGCTACGTCACGCTCCTCCTCCAAAGCATATAAGTTGTCCTGCCAATCTAGCTCGGCTTCCTTCCCTTCATACATGCACACGCTAGGTGAGTCATGGATTATGTCGCAGAGTAGCACTGCTTCTGCGCCATACACCATAAAAATTGTGTGTATCCGGTGGTACGATTCGGCGTGGTCCGCAGCCCCCAGAGTACGGAGTCGAGCTCCTCGACCCAATGCGTGTCTGATTCTTTCAAGGATCGCACTAGTCTGATGCCGCTCATGATGAGACCATTTGCACGTTCGACTTGACCGTTTGTTTGGGGGTGATAGACAGAGGCGTAATCGAGCTTAATGCCCATGTTGCCGCACCAAGTTTTCACCTCATCGGCCGTGAAATTTGAGCCATTGTCAGTGATGATGCTGTGGGGGACACCGTAATGGTGTACGACCTCTGATATGAAGTCTATCACTGGTCCGGATTCGGCTATTTCAACTGGTTTGGCTTCTATCCATTTGGTGAACTTGTCCACCGTGACCAATAAGTATTTTTTCTTATGGCTTCCCCCTTTGAGAGGTCCGACCATATCCAGCCCCCAGGCCGCGAAGGGCCAAGTTATGGGGATTGTTTGGAGAGCGGTAGGGGGCATATGGCTCTGATTGGCGAAGAGTTGGCAACCAACGCAATGTTGGACAAGGTCTTGTGCATCTGCTCGGGATGTCGGCCAGTAAAAACCTGTACGGAAGGCCTTGCTTACAAGTGCCCAAGCTGCAGCGTGGTACCCGCCGAGTCCGGAATGGATTTCGGATAAGAGCTGCCACCCTTCCTCTTCGGAGATGCATCTTTGGAGCACTCCGGTAGTACTTTTCTTGTAGAGCTCTCCTTCATGGACTTTGTAGGCCTTAGAGCGTCGCACAATACAACGTGCCTCATTTTGGTCCTCAGGGAGCTCTTTCCTATTTAGGGAGTTTGGCTTCTGTCCATTCGGCGACAAACTCAGCCAGAACTTGCGACTTAATGGCCCGTCGTGGTTTGTATGTTATGTCGAACGGAAGGAGCTCGATAGCCTATTTAGCAATTCGTCCCTTTGCATCGTGGTTGTTTATTATATCGTTGAGTGCTACTTCGGAGGCCACTGTGATCGAACACTCTTGAAAGTAGTGTCGTAGCTTTCGGGATGCCATGAAGACCGCGTACGCTATTTTTTTATAGTGTGGGTACTGAGATTTGCATGGAGTGAGGACATTGGACACGTAATATACCGGCCTTTGGAGCGGGAACTTGTGTCCGTCTGCTTCTCGCTCGACAACGAGCACAGCGCTTACAACTTATAATAGCATGGTTTTGCCAGTATGTGACGCGGTCAGGACTGGATTGGTGGCCAAGAGGGCCTTTATTTCTTCCAGTCCTGCCATGGCCGCATCCGTCCACTCAAAGTGTTCGGTGCGTTGAAGAAGGCGATAAAGAGGTAGTACCTTTTCTCCTAATCGGGAGATAAAGCGGCTTAAGGCAACCACACATCCAGTTAGTTTCTGGATCTGCTTGAGGTCCGTTGGGATAGCCAACTATGACAGAGCTTGGATTTTTGCCGGATTTGCTTCGATTCCTGTATTGGAGACGATGAAGCCGAGCAATTTCCCGCAGGGTACACCGAAGACACATTTCTCCGGGTTGAGCTTGATGTCGTATGTCCGGACGTTGTCGAACGTGAGCCTCAAGTCATCTATTAAAGTTTCAACGTGTCTTGTTTTAATGACCACGTCGTCTACGTAAGCCTCTACTGTTTTGCCGATTTGTTTTTCCAGGCATGTCTGAATCATGCGTTGATAGGTTGCGCCGGCGTTTTTGAGCCCGAAAGGCATGTTATTGAAACAGAAGGGGTCGTATGGCATAATGAAGGCCGTTGTGGCTTGGTTAGACTCTGCCATTTTGATCTAATGGTATCCGGAGTATGCGTCGAGGAAACACAATGAGTCGTGTCCTGCGGTGGCGTCGATGATTTGATCAATGCGGGGGAGAGGGAAGGGATCCTTGGGGCAAGCCTTATTGGGGTCCTTGAAATCGACACATAGGCGCCAGGATTTGTCCTTCTTTGGTACCTTACCAGGTTTGCTAGCCAATACGGATGTTTTATGTTTCTGATGAATCTGGCCTCGAGTAGCTTGGCTAGCTCTTCTCCCATGGCTTGCCGCTTGGGCTCTGAGAAGTGCCTAAGAGTCTGCTTGACTCGCTTTTATCCTTTCAGAATATTGAGGTTGTGTTCGGCCAGCCTGCGTGGGATGCCCGGCATGTCTGAAGGATGCCAGGCAAAAATATCCCAATTCTCACGCAGGAAATCCGCAGTGCGGCGTCTATTGTTGGGTTCAATTGTGCCCCAATAGAAGTTGTCTTTGTAGGGTCCGTTGGGTGGACCTGGAATTTGACTATCTCGTCCGCGGGCTTGAAAGAGGTGGACTTGGGTCGCTTGTCGAGTATCACGTCGTCTCTGTCCACTGTGGCTCGCAGCGTTGTCAGTTCTTCGGCCGCGAGGGCTTCTGATAATGCCTCTAGGGCTAGTGCGGCAGTTTTATTTTCGTCGCGGAGTGCGACGTCCGGATCACTAGCTAGAGTGATTATTCCATTGGGCCCGGGCATTTTGAGCTTCATGTACCCGTAATGGGGTATAGCTTGGAAGCTCGTGAATGTGTCCCGCCCTAAGAGGGCGTGGTATCCGCTGCTGAACGGGGCCACTTGGAATGTAATTTCTTCGGACCTGTAATTCTCCGGCGTGCCGAATACCACATCCAGTGTGATTTTTCCTGCACATCGCGCCTCCCGACTAGGGATGATTCCCCTGAAGGTTGTGCTACTTCGCTCAGTGTGGTTCTTGTCAATTTCCATCTTGTTGACAGTTTCCTCGTAGATGAGGTTTAGTCTGCTCCCGCCGTCCATGAGCACTTTAGTGAGCCGGAAGCCGTCCACGATTGGACTAAGGACCAAAGCGGTTGGTGCCCGGACTGTTCGGAATTGAGGTTCGTCACTGGCATTATAAGTTATAGCTGTGTCGTTCCATGGATTTATTGTTGCCACATGGCAAACTTCGGCGAGACTGCGTTGAGCTCGCTGGCGCCTATTATTTGAGGCGAAAGTATCGAAGACTGTCAATATTGTATTGTTATTTCCGGTGGGATGTTGTTCTGCTGTATGGTTTATGAGGAGATCCTCGCCGCTCATCGCTACCTGCCGGAGTATCCAACATGCTCTAAGGCTATGTGTTGGCGTGGCGTCCGGTGTGTTGTGAAGTTTGCAAGGCCCATTGAACCATTCCTCCAATACGGTTCCATGCCTTGTATCGGGCTTTGGTTTTTTGGTAATTAAATCGGGTGACTTACGAGAGTTTGCCCTTTTAGTTCGGACGAAGGGTTTAGTGAGAGCCGGATTGTCCCAGAAATTTGTTTGGGTTTTCCAAGTGCTTTCCATTGCGCAGTATTTCTGCACTATGGCCGCTAAGTCAACAAAGTGTACTATGTCACGGCGACTTATAACGTTGAGGATCTCTTTGTCTGTGCAATTTTTGCAAAAGAAGGAGATTGCGTCTTCCTCGCGACAGTCCTTGACCCTGTTTATCACAAGGAGGATTCTGGCACAGTAATGATGTACTGTCTCTTGGAGCTCTTGTCTCATTTGCAAAAGATTGAATAAATCTGGGTGGGTGGGTGGTTTTGAATTCCAATCCTGACCCAGTCCAAGACCCAGGGGCCAAGAAGCTTCTGAGTTTAACAGCTCGGGCTCCGGGATGTTGCCCAATTTCTTCGGCCCGCCGCCTGACTCTAAATTCAGGGTTTGGGCCATGTCCTCCCGCGAGTGGGTGTCCGGCTCAGAGAGCTCAGAAGTCCGGACATAGTTCGTCCTCAAGATAGAGGGAGAATTCGTATGATGCTCTTCCACTACCGCTATCTCAGGGGTGACCAGCGGAGAGTAAATCTCCCTTTGGTCGGGTTTGAGCCCGATCCGGTCATAGTCCGTAGCGACGCCCAGGGCGGCGATGCGATCCAAGAGCTCATTAAGGGAGGAGGGCTTCATCGGGTCCATCTGTTCGGCAAATTCCGAATCGACGTGGAGGCTATTTTTGATGACCTGAGAAGTCATCGTCGGCGCGATAGCCGATCGGGCGGTCATGACGAAGTCGCCCAGCCGGAGAGTTTGGCCTAGGGCCATGGTTTCCCCGGTGGTGATTTGTCCTTGACAACGAGAATCAAGCCTTATCGCGACGACACAGAGGAACTCTCAATGAAAGCACCAATGTCGGTGTCAAAACTGGCGGATCTCGGGTAGGGGGTCCCGAACTATGCGTCTAAGGCTAATGGTAACAGGAGACTGGGGACACGATGTTTTACCCAGGTTCGGGCCCTCTCGATGGAGGTAATACCCTACTTCTTGCTTGATTGATCTTGATGATATGAGTATTACAAGAGTTGATCTACCACGAGATCGTAGAGGCTAAACCCTAGAAGCTAGCCTATGGTATGATTGGTCTTGTCCTACGGACTAAACCCTCCGGTTTATATAGACACCGGAGGGGGCTAGGGTTACACAGAGTCGATTATAGAGAAGGAGATCTACATCCGAATCGCCAAGCTTTCCTTCCACGCAAAGGAGAGTCCCATCCGGACACGGGACGAAGTCTTCAATCTTGTATCTTCATAGTCCAACAGTCCGGCCAAAGTACATAGTCCGTCTGTCCGGATACCCCCTTATCCAGGAATCCCTCAGATACTTTATCCAAATCCTCCGCAGAAGGACAATCTGGTGTAACTTCCACATTAGACTCAGTCCTTGAGACAGGGTCCAGAGTCCGGCTAGTAGAGGCATGACCGGCAGGATCCCCGGACACAGTCCGGCGAATGTTTTTCCTGATAAGACACAACGGATAGTGTCATACTCCAAGATGACAGCCATGGAGCATATTTAAAACCATGCCTCTTTGATGAAGGCTCGGCCATGTTTTTAATTGCCTTCCTCTTCGAAGGCCTTCCCGGCGTAGGCGCCGATTTCTTGCGAGTCGCCTCAGGAGAAGCATGGCGCGCCGATCACCTCCCCTTTTGAACACGAGACAGTGTGGTGGGTGAGGCAGAATAGGGAAATTCTTTTGAAGGATAAGTCTCCTGATTACTTACATGCGATGCAGGGAGAAGGCCGAGATAATCAGCGATGATGGCCACTTCTGTGCCGTCATATCTCGCCTGGTAAAACACTCCTTTCCTGAGCTCCATGAATATATCCGGATCCTCTTTGAATCCAGGGTCGAGGGCCCTGCTGTGGTCCTCTGGCTGTGGTGTGGGGCTGTGGATCTCCTTGGTGATTTTCCGCCATTCCTGTTCAAATGGACGGATTAATATTTATGGAAAAGGACTCAGGGAGTAGAGTAGTGGGATGGAAACTCACCCAGCTGGGAGGGTTGTACATGGAAAATCCATCTCTGGGCTTAATGCGGATGAACTCCTCTTTCTCCCCTTTGTATAGTCCGGATAGTATTTTTGCCAAAGCAGCGGGAGTGTCTGGACCCTTCCAACCGCAGTGGGTGGCATCATCTTCTCCATTGAAGTGCCACATAGGATGCCCTCGGTATTGGAGTGGCTAAACTCCTCGCATTATGGATATCGCCATAACCTCGACTATTGACAATCCGGACTGAGCGAGCGTCTTTATCTTGCTCATCAATTGGTGGACTTCCATGCTATCTCCCTCCCTGAGGCTCCAGGGACGCTAGCTGAGGCGTTTCTTCAATGGAGCACTTGAAAATTCAGGAAGACCCATTCGGACTGGGTCGGGAAGGGAGACGTCCTCAACATAGAACCATTCGGAAGGCCATTCTTCGGATGCCTTCTTCGGTGTGCCGGATAGGTATCCGGTCCCGACGATGCGTCATATCTCGGCTCCGCCCACTTGGAATATTGATCCCTCTTGATTACGAGGGACGAGGCAAAACAACTTCTTCCATAACTCAAAATGGGCCTCGCAACCCAGAAATAGCTCGCAAAGAGCAACATAACCCGTGATATGCAGGATAGAGGCAGGAGTAAAATTGTGCAGTTGGAGGCCATAGTACTCCAGAAGCCCTCGGAGGAACGGATGGATTGGAAATTCGACGCCTCTCAACAAATAGGGAACAAAGCATACTTGTTCCCCCTGGATGGGTTGGGGAACTTCTCCGCCTTCTCCCCACCGTCGAAGGAAGCCAATCCGGCTCGAACAGGGACTAGATCTGTGGGGGTAAGAAATCCCTGTGTCTGTGATGTCTACTACACAACCTTCTTCTTGTAGATGTTGTTGGGCCTGCAAGTGCACAGGTTTGTAGGACAGTAGATAATTTCCCTCAAGTGGATGGCCTAAGGTTTATCAATCCGTGGGAGGCATAGGATGAAGATGGTCTCTCTCAAACAACCGTGCAACCAAATAACAAAGAGTCTCTTGTGTCCCCAACACACCCAATACAATGGTAAATTGTATAGGTGCACTAGTTCGGCGAAGAGATGGTGAAACAAGTGCAATATAGATAGTAGATAAAGGTATTTGTAATATGAAATTATAAAAACAGCAAGGTAGCAAGCGATAAAAGTGAGCGCAAACTGTATTGCAATGGTAGGAAACAAGGAATAGGGTTTATACTTTCACTATTGCAAGTTCTCTCAACAATAATAACATAGATAGATCATATAACAATCCATCAACATGCAACAAAGAGTCACTACAAAGCCACTAATAGCGGCGAACAAACGAAGAGATTATGGTAGGGTACGAAACAACCTCAAAGTTATCCTTTTTGTTCTATCTATTCAAGAGTTCGTAGTAAAATAACATGAAGCTATTCTTTCCGCTCAATCTATCATAGAGTTCATACTAGAATAACACCTTAAGACACAAATCAACCAAAACCCTAATGTCACCTAGATACTCCATTGTCACCTCAAGTATCCGTGGGCATGATTATACGATATGCATCACACAATCTCAGATTCATCTATTCAACCAACAAAAAGTACTTCAAAGAGTGCCCCAAAGTTTCTACCAGAGAGTCAAGACGAAAACATGTGCCAACCCCTATGCATAGATTCCCAAGGTCACGGAACCCGCAAGTTGATCACCAAAACATACATCAAGTGGATCACGTGAATATCCAATTTTCACCAGAGATAATCATGGCAAGACATACATCAAGTGTTCTCAAATCCTTAAAGACTCAATCCGATAAGATAACTTCAAAGGGAAAACTCAATCCATTACAAGAGAGTAGAGGGGGAGAAACATCATAAGATCCAACTATAATAGCAAAGCTTGTGATACATCAAGATTGTGCCATAGAGAGAACACGAGAGAGACAGAGAGAGATCAAACACATAGCTACTGGTACATACCCTCATCCCCGAGGGTGAACTACTCCCTCCTCGTCATGGAGAGCGCCTGGATGATGAAGATGGCCACCGGTGAGGGATCCCCCCTCCGGCAGGGTGCCGGAACAGGCTCCCGAGAGGTTTTTGGTGGCTACAGGGCTTGCAGCGGCGGAACTCCCGGTCTATCCTCGTTTCGATGTTTTTAGGGTGCGTAGGCTTATATAGGCGAAAGAAGTCGGTCGGGGGAGCCTCGAGGGGCCCACGAGAGGGTAGGGCGCGCCCAGGGGGGTGGGCGCGCCCCCTATCTCGTGGCTTCCTCGATGCTCTTCTAATGTTAACTCCAAGTCTCCCAGATCACATTCTTCCTAAAAATCATGCTCCCGAAGATTTCGTTCCATTTGGACTCTGTTTGATATTCCTTTTCTTTAAAATACTGAAACAAGCAATAAATTAGCAATATTGGTTGGGCCTCCGGTTAATAGGTTAGTCCGAAAAGTAATATAAAAGTGTGTAATAAAGCCCATAATCATTCAAAACAGATAATAAAATAGCATGAATGCTTCATAAATTATAGATACGTTGGAGACGTATCAGCATCCCCAAGCTTAATTCCTACTCGTCCCCGAGTAGGTAAATGATAAAGAAAGAATTTATGAAGTGTGAATGCTAGAAGGTGCACAAGGTTGATCAATGATAATTTCAATCACCTTTTCTAGCATGATTATATGTCATAACAGTAGTTCATCTCATAAAACTTCTCAAGATCAAGTAACAAGCAATTTACATGTTAAATCATAGACCATAAACTTTCTTGAAAACTAGCAAACTTCATTCTTAGTCATCAAACAATTGCAATTCATCTTATTTTCAGGAATAGCAAACTCCACATACTCAACTATCATATAGTCTTCTACAATTGCTAACACTCACGCGATACTAATGGTTATGGAGTTTTAATCGGACACTGAGAAAGATAGGGGCTTAGTGTTACCTTGCAACGTATTCACCTTTGGGTGATGTCAACAATAATAGTTCATGCTAACTTACATCCAATTGGATATATAAATCAGGATCACCCCAACACAAAGTGCTTGCCAAAGGATAAAATGAAAAAGGGAAAGGTGAAGATCACCTTGACTCTTGCATAAAGTAAAAGACATAAGGTAAATGATAGGCCCTTCGCAAAGGGAACCAGAGGTTGTCATGCGCTTTTAGGGTTGGATACACAAAATCATAATGCGAAAGAACGTCACTTTATATTGCCACTTGTATATGGACCTTTATTATGCAGTCCGTCGCTTTTATTGCTTCCATAACAAGATTGTACAAAGCTTATTTTCTCCGCACTAATAAGTCATGCATATTTAGAGAGCAATTTTTATTGCTTGCACCGATGACAACTTACTTGAAGGATCTTACTCAATCCATAGGTAGGTATGGTGGACTCTCATGGAAAAACTGGGTTTAAGGATACTTGGAATCACAAGTAGTATCTCTACTTGGTGCAAGGAATTTTGGCTAGCATGAGGGGGAAAGGCAAGCTCAACATGTTTGAATGATCATGACAATATACTTTAACTGAGATGTGAGAAAAAATAACCCATTACATTGTCTTCCTTGTCCAACATCAACTCTTTAGCATGTCATACTTAATGAGTGCTCACAAGTAAAAAATATGTCTAGGATAGTATATTTATATGTGGAATCTCTCTTCCTTAAATATTTTTTCATGAATTGTTCAAATGACCAATACAATGCTTGCTAACCTTCAATAAACCTCTATTTCTTAGATGTGAAGTCATTACTCCCCATGGGATAAGAAAATGAAACATATATAATTTCAGATTTATGACAATCAACTTATTCAACAATTTACTCATAGGATAAAAGTGAAGCACACGAGTAAATGAAAAACTACTCCAAAAAGATATAAGTGAAGATCAATGAGTAGCTAAATCATTATGTAACTATGTGAAGACTCTCTCTCATTAAAGAATTTCAGATCTTGGTATTTTATTCAAACATCAAGTGAAACAAAATAAAATGACATTGCAAGGATAGCACAACTCATGTGAAGAAGCAAAAACTTAGGCTCAACTTATACTAACTGATAGTTGTTGAAGAAGAAAGGTGGGATGCCTACCGGGGCATCCCCAAGCTTAGATGCTTGAGACTTCTTGAAATATTATCTTGGGGTTCCTTGGGCATCCCCAAGCTTGAAATTTTATGTCTCCTTAATTCTTCTCATATCATGGTTTATCTTTTTATCAAAAGCTTCATCCACACCAAACTCAACAAGAACTCGTGAGATAGGTTAGTATAAACCAATGCAAAACCTTATCATTTTCTATTGTAACAAATCACTAAAATTATTATTCAACATTGCATACTAAATGTCTCTGCATATTTAATACTCCTATCCTCAAATAGAATCATTAAACAAGCAAACATATGCAAACAATGCAAACATAACAGCAATCTGTCAAAATAGTACGGTCTGTAAAGAATGCAAGAGTATCAATACTTTCCTAACTCCAAAAATTATGAGAAGAATAATATGCTGTAGAAGATTTATCAGAGCTCAATATTCAAAAAGATTCAACATTGTACCATTCTCTTACTTTTCTAGGGAATTTTTTTGCAACAGCGGTAAACTTTCTGTTTTCAAACAACAACATGTATACTAGCAAAATAAGCATGGTAAAGGCTATCCTTGACATTTTTATTGAAACTAAAGATGCAAAACATTATTTTAAATAACAGCAAGCAAATACTAACAAAATAAAATGACGCTCCAAGCAAAACACATATCATGTGGTGAATAAAAATATAGCTCCAAGTAAAGTTACCGATGAACGAAGATGAAGGAGGGGATGCCTTCCGGGGCATCCCCAAGCTTAGGCTCTTGGTTGTCCTTGAATATTACCTTGAGGTTCCTTGGGCATCCCCAATCTTAGGCTCTTTCCACTCCTTATTCCATAGTCCATCGAACCCTTACTCAAAACTTGAAAACTTCAACCACACAAAACTCAACACAAAACTTGTAAGCTCCGTTAGTTTAAGAAAAAATAAAACCACCACTTAGGTACTGTAATTAACTCATTGTAAATTCATATTGGTGTTATACCTACTGTATTATAACTTATCTATGGTTCATACCTTCCGATACTACTCATAGATTCATCAAAGTAAGCAAACAACACATAGAAAACAGAATCTGTCAAAAACAGAACAGTCTGTAGTAATCTGTATCAAACGTATACTTCTGGAACTAAAAAATTCTGAAATAAATTGGTGGACCTGAGGAATTTGTCTATTAATCATCTTCAAAAAGAATCAACCTAAAATCACTCTCCAGTAAAAAATGGCAGCTAATATCGTGAGCGCTAAAGTTTCTGTTTTTTACAGCAAGATCACATAAACTTCACCCAAGTCTTCCCAAAGGTTCTACTTGGCACAAACACTAATTAAAACATGAAACCACATCTAACCAGAGGCTAGATTAATTATTTATTACTAAACAGGAACATAAAGTAATAAACAAAAATAACATTGGGTTGCCTCCCAACAAGCGGTATCGTTTAACGCCCCTAGCTAGGCATGATGATTTCAATGATGCTCACATAAAAGATAAGAATTGAAACATAACGGGAGCATCATGAAGAATATGACTAGCACATTTAAGCCTAACCCACTTCCTATGCATAGGGATTTTGTGATCAAACAACTTATGGGAACAATAATCAACTAGCATAGGATGGCACAACAAGCATAACTTCAAGATTTTCAACACATAGGGAGGAAACTTGACATTATTGCAATTCCTACAAGCATATGTTCCTCCCTCATAATAATTTTCAGTAGCATCATGAATGAATTCAACAAAATAACCATCACATAAAGAATTATTTTCATGATCTACAAGCATAGAAAATTTACTACTCTCCACATAAGCAAAATTCTTCTCATGAATAGTAGTGGGAGCAAACTCAACAAAATAATTATCATGTGAGGCATAATCCAATTGAAAACTAAAATCATGATGACAAGTTTCATGGTTATCATTATTCCTAATAGCATACAAGTCATCACAATAATCATCATAGATAGCAAATTTGTTCCCATAATCAATTGGAACCTCTTCCGAAATAGTGGAATCATCACTAAATAAAGTTGACACTCTTCCAAATCCACTTTCATGTTCATCACAATAAGATTTAACATCCTCCAAAATAGTGGGATCACTACTTCCTAAAGTTGACACTCTTTCAAACCCACTTTCATCAATATAATCATCATAAATAGGAGGCATGCTTTCATCAAAATAAATTTGCTCATCAACACTTGGGGGACAAAAAATATCATCTTCATCAAACATAGCATCCCCAAGCTTGTGGATTTTCATATCATTAGCATCATGGATATTCAAGGAATTCATACTAACAACATTGCAATCATGCTCATCATTCAAAGATTTAGTATCAAAAAATCTATAGATTTCTTCTTCTAACACTTGAGCACAATTTTCCTTTTCATCATACTCACGAAAGATATTAAAAAGACGAAGCGTATGAGACAAACTTAACTCCATTATTTTGTAGTTTTCTTTTATAAACTAAAATAGTGATAAAACAAGAAACAAAAAGATTCGATTGCAAGATCTAAAGATATACCTTCAAGCACTCACCTCCCCGGCAATAGCGCCAGAAAAGAGCTTGATGTCTACTACACAACCTTCTTTTGTTTTGAGACAACACAACCTACTTCTTGTAGACGTTGTTGGGCCTGCAAGTGCACAAGTTTGTAGGACAGTAGCAAATTTCCCTCAAGTGGATGACCTAAGGTTTATCAATCCGTGGGAGGCGTAGGATGAAGATGGTCTCTCTCAAACAACCCTGCAACCAAATAACAAAGAGTCTCTTGTGTCCCCAACACACCCAATACAATGGTAAATTGTATAGGTGCACTAGTTCGGCGAAGAGATGGTGAAACAAGTGCAATATAGATAGTAGATAAAGGTATTTGTAATCTGAAATTATAAAAACAGCAAGGTAGCAAGCGATAAAAGTGAGCGCAAACGGTATTGCAATGGTTCGAAACAAGGCATAGGGTTCATACTTTCACTAGTGCAAGTTCTCTCAACAATAATAACATAGATAGATCATATAACAATCCCTCAACATGCAACAAAGAGTCACTCCAAAGCCACTAATAGCGGAGAACAAACGAAGAGATTATGGTAGGGTACGAAACCACCTCAAAGTTATCCTTTCTGTTCTATCTATTCAAGAGTTCGTAGTAAAATAACATGAATCTATTCTTTCCGCTCGATCTATCATAGAGTTCATACTAGAATAACACCTTAAGACACAAATCAACCAAAACCCTAATGTCACCTAGATACTCCATTGTCACCTCAAGTATTTGTGGGCATGATTATACGATATGCATCACACAATCTCAGATCCATCTATTCAAACCAACACAAAGTACTTCAAAGAGTGCCCCAAAGTTTCTACCAGAGAGTCAAGACGAAAACGTGTGCCAACCCCTATGCATAGATTCCCAAGGTCACGGAACCCGCCAGTTCACCAAAACATACATCAAGTGGATCACGTGAATATCCCATTGTTACCACAGATAAGCACGGCAAGACATACATCAAGTGTTCTCAAATCCTTAAAGACTCAATCCGATAAGATAACTTCAAAGGGAAAACTCAATCCATTACAAGAGAGTAGAGGGGGAGAAACATCATAAGAACCAACTATAGGAGCAAAGCTCACGATACATCAAGATCGTGCCATAGAGAGAACACGAGAGAGAGAGAGAGAGAGAGAGAGAGAGATCAAACACATAGCTACTGGTACATACCCTCATCCCCGAGGGTGAACTACTCCCTCCTCGTCATGGAGAGCGACTGGATGATGAAGATGGCCACCAGTGAGGGATCCCCCCTCCGGCAAGGTGCCAGAACGGGCTCCCGAGAGGTTTTTGGTGGCTACAGAGGCTTGCGGCGGCGGAACTCCCGATCTATCTTTGTTTCGATGTTTTAAGGGTACGTAGGCTTATATAGGCGAAAGAAGTCAGTCGGGGGAGCCTCGAGGGGCCCACGAGAGGGTAGGGCGCGCCCAGGGGGCTGGGCGTGCCCCCTATCTCCTGTCTTCCTCAATGCTCTTCTAACGTGAACTCCAAGTCTCCCGGATCATATTCTTCCTAAAAATCACGCTCCCGAAGGTTTCATTCCGTTTGGACTCCGTTTGACATTCCTTTTCTTCGAAATACTGAAACAGGCAATAAAACAACAATATGGGTTGGGCCTCCGGTTAATAGGTTAGTCCCAAAAGTAATATAAAAGTGTATAATAAAGCCCATAATCATTCAAAACAGATAATAAAATAGCATGAATGCTTCATAAATTATAGATACGTTGGAGACGTATCAGTCTGCAGCTTCACTAGTTGGTCGTGGGATACAAAACACTTTTCCCAATCACCCTGCTTAGGGCCGTGAGGGCGGGAAGAAGAGCTGGGAGCGCTAGCCATGTTGGGGTGGTTTCTGCTGGCAAGCTCTGAGGATTCCGTGCTTGGTGTGGGCTGGATCTGAAGATCCCCATCTCTTTAAATAGACAACTTTCTTATATGGTCAGGGTGGTAAGTGCAAAAATGTCCCGACCTCTCGTATTCACTTGACACGTGGAAGCTGGAATCATGAAGATGCAGAAGCCGATGAGCGCAACATTAAATGGAAAGCCGGATACTGCTCTTTAAATCAGGTACTTCGAAGTATTCGGAGAAGGAACCCGCCTTGCAATGCCAAAGACAATCTGCGTGCCGAACTCATCGTCATTGAAGCCTGGTTCGGGGGCTACTGAGGGAGTCTTGAATTAAGGGGTCCTCAGACAACCGGACTATTAACATGGGCCAGACTGTTGGGCTATGAGGATACAAGACAAAAGACTTCTTCCCGTGTCCGGATGGGACTTCCCTTGGCGTGGAAGGCAAGCTTGGCGACTCAAATATGTAGATTCCTTTCTCTGTAACCGACTTTGTGTAACCCTAGCCATAAATCGGAGAGTTTAGTCCGTAGAGACGACAATCATAATCTCATAGCCTAGGCTTCTAGGGTTTAGCCATTATGATCTCATGGTAGATCAACTCTTGTAATACTCATATTCATCAAGATCAATCAAGCAGGAAGTAGATTATTACCTCCATAGAGAGGCCCGAACCTGGGTAAACATTGTGTCCCCCACCTCTTGTTACCATTAGCCTTAGACGCATAGTTCGGGACCCCTACCATAGATCCGCCGGGTTTGACACCGACAGAGACCTCAATGGCCACGTGGGAACATCTAACACATGTATTGAAGCAGCGCATGGGGGATTTGGGTATGGCATCAGGAATCAAGGAGAAGATGTCTTAAGCTTTGCTCTAGCCTACAACATGATTGTAACTAACACCCTCTTTAGAAAGAGAGAATCACATCTGGTGACTTTTAGTAGTGGCCAACACTCTAGCCAGATTGATTTCATCCTCTCGAGAAGAGAAGACAAGTGTGCGTGCCTAGACTGTAAGGTGATACCTGGAGAGAGTGTTGTACCCAAACATAAGCTGGTGGTTGCTGACTTCCGCTTTCGGATTCGTGTCCAGCGGGATAAGCGTGCCAAAGTCGCTAGAACGAAGTGGTGGAAGCTCAAGGGGGAGGTATCTCAGGCGTTCAAGTAGAGGGTCATTAAGGAGGGCCCTTGGGAGGAAGGAGGGGATGCGGACAATGTTTGGATGAAGATGGCAACTTGCATTCGTAAGGTGGCCTCGGAGGAGTTTGGAGTGTCCAGGGGAAGGAGAAGCAAAGATAAGGATACCTGGTGGTGGAATGAGGATGTCCAGGAAGCGATTAAAGAGAAGAAAGATTGCTTCAGACGCCTATACCTAGATAGGAGTCTAGACAACATAGAGAAGTACAAGATGGAGAAGAAGGCCGCAAGGCAAGCTGTTGGTGAAGCAAGGGGTCGGCCATATGAGGACCTCTACCAACGTTTAGGCACGAAGGAAGGCGAAAGGGACATCTATAAGATGGCCAAGATCCGAGAGAGGAAGACGAGGGATATTGGCCAAGTCAAATGCATCAAGGATGGAGCAGGCCAACTCTTGGTGAAGGACGAGGAGATTAAGCATAGTTGGCAGGAGTACTTTGACAAGCTGTTCAATGGGGAGAATGAGAGTTCTACCATTGAACTGGATGACTCCTTTGATAAGACTAGCATGCATTTTGTGCTGCGAATCCAGGAGTCTGAGGTCAAGGAGGCTCTAAAAAGGATGAAAGGAGGCAAGGCGATGGGCCCTGATTGTATCCCCATTGAGGTGTGGAAAGGTCTCGGGGACATAGCAATAGTATGGCTAACCAAGCTTTTCAACTTCATTTTTCGGGCAAACAAGATGCCAGAAGAATGGAGATGGAGTATATTAGTATCAATCTTCAAGAACAAGGGGGATGTTCAGAGTTGTACTAATTACTGTGGAATTAAGTTGATGAGCCATACAATAAAGCTATCGGAGAGATTCATTGAGCACCGCTTAAGAAGAATGACAAGTGTGACCAAAAATTAGTTTGGTTTCATGCTCGGGAGGTCGACCATGGAAGCCATTTTCTTGGTACGACAACTTTTGGAGAGATATAGGGAGCAAAAGAAGGACTTGCATATGGTGTTCATTGATTTGGAGAAGGCCTATGATAAGATATCGCGGAATGTCATGTGGTGGGCCTTGGAGAAACACAAAGTCCCAGCAAAGTACATTACCCTCATCAAGGACATGTACGATAATGTCGTGACAAGTGTTCAAACAAGTGATGTCGATAGTGATGACGTCCCGATTAAGATAGGACTGCATCAGGAGTCAGCTTTGAGCCCTTATCTTTTTGCATTGGTGATGGATGAGATCACAAGGGATATACAAGGAGATATCCCATGGTGTATGCTCCTTGCGGATGATGTGGTGCTAGTTGACGATAATCGGATGGGGGTAAATAGGAAGTTAGAGTTATAGAGACAAACCTTGGAATTGAAAGGGTTTAGGCTTAGTAGAACTAAAACCGAGTACATGATGTGCAGTTTCAGTACTACTAGGTGTCAGGAGGAGGAGGTTAGCCTTGATGGCCAGGTGGTACCTCAGAAGGACACCTTTCGGTATTTGCGGTCAATGTTGCAGGAGGATGGGGGTATTGATGAAGATGTGAACCATCGAATCAAAGCCAGATGGATGAAGTGGTGCCAAGCTTCTGGCATTCTCTGTGACAAGAGAGTGCCACAAAAGCTAAAAGGCAAGTTCTACAGGACGGTGGTTCGACCCGCAATGTTGTATGGCACTGAGTGTTGCCCGACTAAAAGGCAACATGTTCAACAGTTAGGTGTGGCGGAGATGTATATGTTGAGATGGAGGTGTGGCCACATGTGGAAGGATCGAGTCCGGAATGATGACATACGATATAGAGTTGGGGTAGCACCAATTGAGGAGAAGCTTGTCCAACATCGTTTGAGATGGTTTGTGAATATTCAGCGTAGGCCTCCAGAAGCTCTAGTGCATAGCGGACGGCTAAAGCATGCGGACAATGTCAAGAGAGGGCGGGGTAGGACGAATTTGACATGGGAGGAGTCCGTTAAGAGAGACCTGAAGGATTGGAGTATCACCAAAGAGCTAGCTATGGACAGGGGTGCGTGGAAGCTTGATATCCATGTGCCAGAGCCATGAGTTGGTTGCGAGATCTTATGGGTTTCACCTCTAGCCTACCCCAACTTGTTTGGGACTAAAGGCTTTGTTGTTGTTGTTGTTGTTTTGTTGATCCAGTCGTGCCTACTGCTTATATTGAGAAACCCCTTTTCCTGTTAGGATTAAGGAACATGCTAAAGCTACAGTTGTGGCTCATTAGAGTAATTTAAAGCACCTAAACCCTCTGAAAAAATTAAGTGGAACCTAATGTTGCAATAGTCAAAGATCTTTTGGCAGATAATATTGATGTACATGTCATTTATTTCTGTGATGAAGCACATAGGATTGCTAAACCAGTTAATACTAAACAAGATAAATCAGATAAAAGTAAACCGGTCGTTGGCATGCCTGTTGTTTCTGTTAAGATTGGAGATCATTGCTATCATGGTTTATGTGATATGTGTTGGGAAACGTTGCATGGAAGAGAAAAAAACCTACACACACGCAATGATCTATCCATGGCGATGCATAACAATGAGGGGGAGAGTGTGTCTAGATACCCTCGTAGACCGTAAGCGGGAGCGTTTCACAACGCGGTTCATGTAGTCGAACATCTTCTCACGTCAACCGATCAAGTACCGAACGCACAACACCTCCGTGTTCTGCACACATTTAGCTTGGTGACGACCCTCGCCTTCTTGATCCAGCAAGACGTCGAGGTAGTAGATGAGTTCCGTCAGCACGACAATGTGGTGACGGTGATGGTGATGTGATCTCCGCAGGGCTTCGCCTAAGCACTACAAAAATATGACCGGGGTGTAAATAGTGGAGGGGGCGCCACACATGGCTAGGAAATTGTCTGGTGTGTGCTAGGGCGCCCCCACATATATATAGGTGCGAGGGAGAGGGAAGGCTTCCAGGAGGTGCCCCAAGTAGGCTGAATCCTACTTGGGGTCCTCCCCTTGGTCGCGCCTCGTGCCATATTTGTCGGCGGGGGAAGGAAAGAGGGGAGGAGAGGGAAGGAAGGGGGAATCCTATTCCACTCTTTACTTTCCCTTCCCGTCTTTCCTTGTCTCCTTGGCCGACCCATATGGGGGGCGCACCAGCCTCTTGTGGCTGGTGCGTTTCCCTTCTTGGCCCATAAGGCCCATATCTTTTGTCGGGGGTGCCCGAAACCCCTTCCGGTGACCCGGTAAGTACCCAGTACCCCCTATCGGTGTCAAAACCGGCGGATCTCGGGTAGGGGGTCCCAAGCAGTGCGTCTTAGGATCAATGGTAATAGGAGGCAAGGGACACAATGTTTACCCACGTTCGGGCCCTCTCGATGGAGGTAAAACCCTACTCCTGCTTGATTAATATTGATGATATGGGTAGTACAAGAGTTGATCTACCACGAGATCAGAGAGGTTAAACCCTAGAAGCTAGCCTATGGTATGATTGTTGTTGTATATGTATCGACTAGCCTGGCCCGGTTTATATAATGCACCAGAGACCTAGGATAACAAGAGTCCTAGCCGAATACGCCGGTGGGGGAGGAGTCCTTGTCTTGATCGCCAAGTCTTGTGGATTCTTCCTAGTATGCGGCAGCTGTCTGGACTGGCCCATGAGTACATGGCCATGGGGGTCCTCGGCCCAATCCAACTGATCGGGAGACGACGTGTTGAGTACCCCCTAGTCCAGGACACCGTCAGTAGCCCCCTGAACCGGTTTTCAAGTTAGGAACGCTCCTCGATTCTTCCGAACTGTTCTTCATCTTCGGTTCCCGGTCTTGGAAACTGGTTCAACAAATCTTCTCATCTTCTATCTTGAGGATCGCCGAAATGCATTCGACGAGTTTGCACGTCAGGTATCCGAGGAGCCCCTTTAAGTTTCCGGACTTTTTCAATGCCTTGTTATTTTTATGCCACACTTCGGGTTTGAAGTTGTTCCCGGGCGGCAGCGTCCTCTTGCATCCGAGCTCCAATGCCGGACTACATTCGAAGTATCTTTTGCAGCCGAGCACCAACGCCGGACCACTTCCCAGCTCTAACGCCGGAATGTATCCGAGCTCCAACGCCGGACTATGTATCCGGGCTCCAATGCCGGACTGTATCCGAGCTCCAACGCCGGACTATGTATCCGAGCTCCAACGCCGGACTGTATCCGAGGTGTCGTAAATCACCTTGGTTCAAAGAATTTTGAAGGAGTTTAGCCGAGCTTAATGCCGGAAATGCCCTCTATGGAGCCAGCCACTAGTGCCCGAGGTTTATGCCGGACTACTTCCGAGGTGGTGCACCACCCCGAATGTGGGCCGATTTTTGTCAATATTTTAGATTGATGCAATTTATTCTCTGCCGAGATACATAGCCAGTAGCCCTCAAGGTGGGTATCGGTCTAAAACCCGAGATGCCCATGAAGGATGACATAAGACCGCTGATCCCCGTAGCCGCTGAGACTCAGGTTGATTTGCAAAATCGGTCTGAGGATCAAGTCCTAGCTCGGCAGAATACTTCGGGACACAAAAAGTGGCGTGCTCAGTCCTCAAGACTCAGGTTGGGTGCGGCCGACCAACCCGAGGATCAAAATCTCCTCGGAGACTGTACACTTAAAATTTTCTGCATTGGACAGGCAATGCAGTAGCCCCCGAGACACTGGTCGGGTGGCAACACCAGATCAGGGGATTGATGTGCCCCTTTAATATTTGCAAATAATAAGCCCGAAGCCCAGTAGCCCCCGAGCCTTAATGCGGGCACGGGAGGCCGAATTTAGGATCGATATCAGTAGTAAAATCACAAATTATGTGTAATGACTCGATGTATCCAAGTACTTTACGTCATTAATGCTCGGATCCGCATTGTACAAAACTTTGTTGACCGACCATCGGCTTCCACCTCCTCGGCCAATAGCCGAGGAGTGTTTGTCCTACTTTATAAAGCCTTTATGAGGGCAAAGATTTACAACAAACAAGGCAATCTGGCCATACGGTTTTATAAACAAAGGTACGCGGAGAGACATGTTATATTACTGTTTAACAGAAGAAATGTCTTCCAAAGAAAATAGTCCCGCTATCGGTTCCTTTCTTTGGGTTGTCATGCTAAGCATGATCATGAAACCTCAGCTCCAATGTAAGAGCAAAATATCGAGGATTTAGTTTGGGAGGCCAGTTAATAGCCCCCGGTAGTGTTCGGCGACAGTCGAGGTCAAGCCGTAAACACTTCGGCCATTGTTATGAATGGCCCGTCGTTTAACACCGTCATCGGATCGCCGACCAGTTTACGCTTATTGTGACAGTCAGTTTTCGGCTTTCTCCACTGAGGTGCTTAACCATGTGAGCTGGAAGCACAATCGCAGTGGTTCTCCCTTTGCACACCTAGCCGAACAAAGCGGAACATAGGAGGCAAGCGCAGGAGCCGGGCAACCCAACTATTGACCGAAGACACAATTCGAAACCGATGCATATATAGCAATATCCGAGAATGTTTTTGCCGAATCTCTAAAGGTGTCCGGCGTTGCACTGCGAGACTTGTGCTGAAAACACACAAATAGTTTAAAAGTGCCATGGGCTCGAAAAGCCAAAAAACTTATTCAAAAGGTTAATGTCCGAACTAGATCAAGTGTTCGGTGCCAATCCGAAAATTGGACTTTAGAAAAAAAGGTGCTTCTGCCGTGCTTTAACATGACACATCCTATCTCAAAACTTCAAGCGGGTCAGCCTACGGCTTCAACCTCCTATCCCGAAGGCGGAGTACTTCTTACTAGGCCAGTTTAGCAAACTAAACTCTAGCGGCTTTGAGAGAGAAATTAGGCTCCCCGGCTAGTGACCGCACACTTGTGTCGAAAAAAGGAGTGATAAATAATAATAAAAACTTTGCAACGACTAAGAAGAAAAACACTTATCATAAAACGGCTCATATAAATTTAAGAGCCCCCAAGTGACTTGGGTAAAAGAATGATTGCATGTACCGAAGTACTTATATCATATCTATGTTCAACCGAACTTTAAACGCGTCTTAACCGACCGTCGGCTTCTCCCTCTTCGGTCAAGGACCGAAAAGTGTTATGTACTCCATCTGTCGAGAATATCGACGGTGTTTCCAATAACCAGGCAATCAGGCCATAAGGCTGTAACAGACAAAGCGCGCTCAGGGAACTTATGCTATATTACTGCGAAGAGTAAGAAGCATCTTCGAAGAAAATAGTACCCCCACCGATACCTTTCTTCGGTGCTCATTGTTATTATGAGACTTGTGCAATAGATTTTTTGTACTCATGAGTTCCGTTGTGTGCCGACCATGATTGAAAACAATAAGAGCGCTAGCTTTCGGCTTCACCCAGTCTGAGGTCCGGCTCAGTTGACCCGATCGTGACAATCGCAGAGGTTCTCCCTTTACTCCCTAGCCGAATAATCGGGAACGTAGGGGTAAGCACAGGAGCCAGGCAACCCAGCTTGCAAATCGCTTAAGTCAATATGGTGCATATTGTGGCGTAATACACGAACAAGGAACGAAGCCGTACAAGTATAATCATATGCAAGAGGAAAAAGCTTCATGAAGGAAGCCCCCAAGTAAACGGGCTATTTGAATTTGCGCGTCACAAACAAAGTTTGGACAAGGAAATTTTTACAAGCAACTTTTTTCCAACAAAGTATAATGCTTGGCCGAGCCGAACACAAGTTGAAAATTTAAAACTTTGAGCATGAAGACAACTTAGCTGGTTAATGTGTTCGCTATTGATGACGCGGTCCGAGCTTGATGCGGGACAAGGTTCCATCCCCGAGCCGGTCCCGAGGTGGCGGAGCAAAGAGCTCGGCACTCCGAAGTGGTGACATAGCACGGTCAATGCAGGACGGTAGGGGGACGCCGAAGTCCCCGGCATGGGGTAATGAAGTGTTGATGAAGCCCCACGTCTAGCCGAGGTGACGCCAAAGGATATAGTCCGGCTGGATCATTTTCATGTGCACAAAAAATAGTGCAAACCGGAGATAATAGCAATAATAATAAAAATAATAATAATAAATCGTTGCATAACAAATAATTTATGCAAAGTGAGTAATAAAAGAAATATGGCATGGCGCCGAAGTCAATGTCGATGCAGGGCGGCGGCGTGATGCGGTAAAGGCATGGCAAGGCCTGGATTCAGAGGTTGGTTCGAGTTCCGGATGCGGCGTTCGCCGGACTATGTACAGAAACTGACTGAACCACCATGCGACCATCGTTAATGCGGCCACCATGTGATAGACCTGCGTACATATGACGAACAAACCAGAGTAATAATTCATTGGGAAAAATGAACCCTAACAAGCAAAAAATACTAGGATTAATAGCACCTGGCTTATTTGTTGTAGCAATCCGAAGAAAGGTGATTCCCAAAATTGGTACTCGATCTGCACACCTATCGCCTGATGGGCGATAAAGCAACGGCACGGCGATGCTGGCAAAGGTTGGCTCGCCGAGGCAAAGCCCTCGGTCCAGCTAACGTGACGGAGCTGGTCGGCCAGCGACGGTGAAGTCTCCGGAGTAGGTTGATGAAGAGATGATAAAGCCCCCGGTCCAGCGATGCCGGTCGTGACGTGGTCGATGCCGGCTTGATGAAGTGACCATGTGGTGATGCAGGTGTGCCCGCTCCGTGTAATCCGTGGGGCGGCGATGTTGGTGATGATTTATCCTTCGCGATGCCGAACTATTGTTCGGCTGGCCGAGATGATGATCCGAAGAAATTGAGCTCGGCTCAACAAAGCGACGACGTGTCTAACGCAGGTCGGCCGCCGTGGAGTGATGTTGTCGGGCTGGTTTGACACCGGCGCGACGGTGAAGTTCGTATTGCAAGAATACTTTTAATACTACTGGGATGTGTTTGAGAATAAAACACAACACCCCATACGAAAACTTCCTTCAAAAAGGATGTCCGAGATCCCGTTCATAAAGAAGATGAATTCGGGTCGGATTCGTTCTCGCGCAGAAAACAGATCCAAAAAGTGATGAAGTTTCCCGGAGTTTGGACGGTCGGATCGAGCTGAATTTTTGGCAGGTGGTAGATATGGGAATTCCACAGCAAATCAACGATTGGATCCTCCAAGGGACATCCGAGCCAGATGCTGGATACCACGCCCTAAACTCGTCCGGACTCTCGTCCAGATTCAACAGGGCTCCAGTATATCGGAGATTGTCGGAGATTCCTCCATCGGAACTCGACGAAATTTTTGCAGGGTTGTTGTAGACTTAATTATGCATAATTCCACTGAAGTAATCATTTAAGCGACACTCGAGGAGGCGGTGGCGGCGGATACAAGTTTGCTATCCAGAAAAACAGCGCGGTCGCCTGAGGGCAATGTTGACGTTGAGCCCCCGAGCTCCATGGATGACTCCTCCATGGTCTTGATAGAGATTGGAGTTGGTGTTGATGAAGGCCTTCATCCGAACATGACGATCGGAGGTAGGGCATAGTCCTCGGACAAGCCAAGGTGACCAGTCGAGCCGGTGACGAAGAAGCCGACGTCGCAGTTGACCTACAGTCGAGCCATTGATCCTTTCGCCGATCACACAACGGAACTCTCAATGAAAGCATCAATGTCGGTGTCAAAACTGGCGGATCTCGGGTAGAGGGTCCCAAGCAGTGCGTCTTAGGATCAATGGTAACAGGAGGCAAGGGACACAATGTTTACCCACGTTCGGGCCCTCTAGATGGAGGTAAAACCGTACTCCTGCTTGATTAATATTGATGATATGGGTAGTACAAGAGTTTATCTACCACGAGATCAGAGAGGCTAAACCCTAGAAGCTAGCCTATGGTATGATTGTTGTTGTACATGTATCGACTAGCCTGGCCCCGGTTTATATAATGCACCAGAGACCTAGGATAACAAGAGTCCTAGCCGAATACGCCGGTGGGGGAGGAGTCCTTGTCTTGATCGCCAAGTCTTGTGGATTCTTCCTAGTATGCGGCAGCTGTCCGGACTGGCCCATGAGTACACAGCCATGGGGGTCCTCGGCCCAATCCAACTGATCGGGAGACGACATGTTGAGTACCCCCTAGTCCAGGACACTGTCACCCCCCGAAACACTTCCGGTGTCCGAATACCATCATCCTATATATAAATATTTACCTCTCGACCATTTCGAGACTCCTCATCATGTCTGTGATCTCATCTGGGACTCCGAATAGCACGGTCACCAAATCACATAACTCACATAACATTATATCGTCAACAAACGTTAAGCGTGCGGACCCTACGGTTTCGAGAACTATGTAGACATGACCGAGACACCTCACCGGTCAATAACCAATATCAGAACCTGGAAGCCCATATTGGATCCTACATATTCTACGAAGACCTTTATCGGTCGAACAATTATGACAACATACATAATTCCCTTTGTCCATCGATATGTTACTTGCCCGAGATTCGATCGTCGGTATCTTCATACCTAGTTCAATCTCGTTACCGGCAAGTCTCTCTACTGGTTCCATAATACATCACCTCGTGAATAACTCCTTAGCCATTTGCTTGCAAGCTTATGATGTGTATTACCGAGAGGGCCCAGAGATACCTCTCCGATACTCGGAGTGACAAATCCTAATCTCGATCTATGCGAACTCAACAAACACCTTCGGAGATACCTATAGAGAATCTTTATGATCACCCAGTTAAGTTGTGACGTTTGATAGCACACAAGGTATTCCTCCGGTATCCGACAGTTGCATAATCTCATAGTCAAAGGAATATGTATTTGACATGAAAAAAGTAATAGCAATAAACTGAATGATCAATATGCTAAGCTAACGGATGGGTCTTGTCCATAACATCATTCTCCTAATGATGTGATCCCGTTATCAAATGAAAAAACATGTCCATGGTTAGGAAACCTTAACAATATTTTATCAACGAGCTAGTCTAGTAGAGGCTCACTAGGGACACAATATTTGTTTATGTATTCACACATGTATTTAGGTTTCCGATCAATACAATTCTAGCATAAATAATAAACCTTTACCATGAATAAGGAAATATAAAATAACAACTTTATTATTGCCTCTAGGGCATATTTCCTTCAGTCTCCCACTTGCTGATACATATCCAACGTATCTACAATTTATGAAGTATTCATGCCATTTTACAAATATTTTATATGGTTTTGGTATGATTTGAATGGAACTAACTCAGACTGATGTTGTTTTCAGCAGAACTACTGTGGTGGTGTTTTTTTGTGCAGAAATAAAAGTTCTTGGAATGGGCTGAAATTTGTTGGCGATTTTTTTGGAACAAAAGAGATCCTCGAAGCTTCGTGGGAGGACCAGAAGAGCCACAAGGGCCCCACACACCACTTGGGCGCGCCTAGGGAGTGTGAAGGAAATATGCCCTAGAGGCAATAATAAAGTTATTATTTATTTCCTTATTTCATGATAAATGTTTATTATTCATGCTAGAATTGTATTAACCGGAAACATAATACATGTGTGAATACATAGAGAAACATAGTGTCACTAGTATGCCTCTACTTGACTAGCTCGTTAATCAAAGATGGTTAAGTTTCCTAACCATAGACATGAGTTGACATTTGATTAACGGGATCACATCATTAGGAGAATGATGTGATTGACTTGACCCATTCCGTTGGCTTAGCACTTGATCGTTTAGTATGTTGCTATTGTTTTCTCCATGACTTATACATGTTCCTATGACTATGAGATTATGCAACTCCCGTTTACCGGAGGAACACTTTGTGTGCTACCAAACGTCACAACATAACTGGGTGATTATAAAGGTGCTCTACAGGTGTCTCCGAAGGTACTTGTTGAGTTGGCGTATTTCGAGATTAGGATTTGTCACTTCGATTGTCGGAGAGGTATCTATGGGCCCTCTCGGTAATGCACATCACTATAAGCCTTGCAAGCAATGTGACTAATGAGTTAGTTGCGGGATGATGCATTACGAAACGAGTAAAGAGACTTGTCGGTACCGAGATTGAACTAGGTATTGAGATACCGACGATCGAATCTCGGGCAAGTAACATACCGATGACAAAGGGAACAACGTATGTTGTTATGTGGTTTGACCGATAAAGATCTTCGTAGAATATGTGGGAGCCAATATGAGCATCCAGGTTCCACTATTGGTTACTGACCGGAGATGTGTCTCGGTCATGTCTACATAGTTCTCAAACCCGTAGGGTCCGCACGCTTAACGTTCGGTGATGATTTATATTATGAGTTATGTGTTTTGATGTACCTAAGGTAGTTCGGAGTCCCAGATGAGATCGGGGACATGACGAGGAGTCTCGAAATGGTCGAGACGTAAAGATCGATATATTGGACGACTATATTCGGACATCGGAAAGGTTCCGAGTGATTCGGGTATTTATCGGAGTACCGGAGAGTTACGGGAATTCGCGGGGAGTATATGGGCCTTATTAGGCTTTAGGGGAAAGAGAGAGGGGAGGCTGCGCACCCCCCAATGCTTAGTCCGAATTGGACTAGGGGGAAGGGCTATGCCCCCTCCTTCCTTCTCTTTTCTTTTCCCTTTTCTTGACTCCTACTCCTACTACTTGGAAGGGGGAGAATCCTACTCCCGATGGGAGTAGGACTCCTCCAGGGCGCGCCATAGGAGGGCCGGCCCTCCCCCTACTCCACTCCTTTATATACGGGGGCAGGGGCACCTCTAGACACACAAGTTGATCTGTTGATCTTTCCCGGCCGTGTGTAGTGCCCCCTCCACCATATTCCACCTCGGTCATATCGTAGCGGTGCTTAGGTGAAGCCCTGCGTCGGTAGCAACATCATCACCATCATCACGCCGTCGTGCTGATGGAACTCTCCCATGAAGCTCTGCTGGATCGGAGTTTGCGGGACGTCATCGAGCTGAACGTGTGCTGAACTCGGAGGTGTCGTACGTTCTGTACTTGGATCGGTCGGATCGTGAAGACGTATGACTACATCAACTGCATTGTGCTAACGCTTACGCTTTTGGTCTATGAGGGTACGTGGACTCACTCTCCCCGCTTGTTGCTATGCATCACCATGATCTTGCATGTGCGTAGGAATTTTTTTGAAATTACTACGTTCCCCAACAGTGGCATTTGAGCCAGGTTTATGCGTAGATGTTATATGCACGAGTTGAACACAAGTGAGTTGTGGGCGATACAAGTCATACTGCTTACCAACATGTCATACTTTTGTTCAGCGGTATTGTTGTATGAAGCGGCCCAGACCGACATTATGCATACGCTTACGCGAGACTGGTTCTACTAACGTGCTTTGCACACAGGTGGCTGGCGGGTGTCAATTTCTCCAACTTTAGTTGAATCGAGTGTGGCTACGCCCGGTCCTTGTGAAGGTTAAAACAGCACTAACTTGACGAAATATCATTGTGGTTTTGATGCGTAGGTAAGAACAGTTCTTGCTCAGCCCGTAGCAGCCACGTAAAACTTGCAACAACAAAGTAGAGGACGTCTAACTTGTTTTTGCAGGGCATGTTGTGATGTGATATGGTCAAGATGTGATGAGATATAAGTTTTTGTATGAGATGATCATGTTTTGTTGAAGTTATCGGCAACTGGCAGAAGTCTTATGATTGTCTCTTTATTGCATAAGATGCAAGCGCCAAATAATTGATTTACTTTATCGCTTTGCGATAGCAATAGTTGCAAGAGCAATAGTTGGCGAGACGACCATGTGATGACACATTGATATAGATCAAGATGATGGAGATCATGGTGTCGTGCCGGTGATGATAGAGATCATGACAGTACTTTGGAGATGGAGACCAAAGGCGTAAGATGATCATGGCCATATCATGTCATGTATTTTGATTGCATATGATGTTTATCTTTTATATATCTTATTTTGCTTAGTTTGACAGTAGCTTTATAAGATGATCCCTTACTAAAATTTCAAGGTATAAGTGTTCTCCTTGAGTATGCACCGTTGCCAAAGTTCGTTGTGCAAAGACACCACATGATGATCGGGTGTGATAAGCTCAAAGTTCATCTACAACAGGTGCAAGCCAGTTTTGCACACGCAGAATACTCGGGTTAAACTTGATGAGACTAGCATATGCAGATATGGCTTCGGAACACTGGAGATCAAAAGGTCGAGCGTGAATCATATAGTAGATATGATCAACATAGTGATGTTCACCATTGAAAACTACTCCATCTCACGTGATGATCGGACATGGTTTAGTTGATTTGGATCACGTGATCACTTAGATGATTAGAGGGATGTCTATCTAAGTGGGAGTTCTTAAGTAATATGATTAATTGAACTTTAATTTATCATGAACTTAGTCCTGATAGTATTTTGCAAATAATGTTGTATATCAATAGCTCGCGTTGTTGCTTCCCTATGCTTTATATGTGTTCCTAGAGAAAACTAAGTTGAAAGATGATGGTAGCAATTACACGGACTGGGTCCGTAACTTGAGGATTATCCTCATTGCTGCACAGAAGAATTATGTCCTTGATGCACCGCTAGGTGACATACCTATTGCAGGAGCAGATGCAGACGTTATGAATGTTTGGCTAGCTAAGTATGATGACTACTTGATAGTTTAGTGCACCATGCTTAAGGGCTTAGAATCGGGACTTCAAAGATGTTTTGAACGTCATGGACCATATGAGATGTTCCAGGAGTTGAAGTTAATATTTCAAGCAAATACCCGAGTTGAGAGATATGAAGTCTCCAACAAGTTCTATAGCTAAAAGATGGAGGAGAATAGCTCAAGCAGGGAGCATGTGCTCAGATTATCTGGGTACTACAATCACTGGAATCAAGTGGGAGTTAATCTTCCAGATAAGATAGTGATTGACAGAGTTCTCTAGTCACCATCACCAAGTTAGTAGAACTTCATGATGAACTATAGTATGCAAGGGATGACGAAAATGATTCCCGAGCTTTTCATGATGATGAAACCGATGAAGGTAGAAATCAAAAAGAGCATCAAGTGTTGATGATTAACAAGACCACTAGTTTCAAGAAAAGGGCAAAGGGAAAGAAAGGGAACTTCATGTAGAATTGCAAGCAAGTTGTCACTTCCGTGAAGAAGCCCAAAGCTAGACTAAAGCCTGAAACTGAGTGCTTCTACTGCAAAGGAAATGGTCACTGGAAGCGGAAATGCCCTGAATATTTGGTGGATAAGAAGGATGGCAAAGTGAACAAAGGTATATTTGATATACATGTTATTGATGTGTACCTTACTAGTGTTTATAGTAGCCCCAGGGTATTTGATACTTGTTCGGTTGCTAAAAATTAGTAACTCGAAACAGGAGTTACAGAATAAACAGAGACTATTTGAGGGTGAAGTGACGATGTGTTTTGGAAGTGGTTCCAAGATTGATATGATCATCATCACATACTCCCTATACTTTCGGGATTATTGTTAAACCTAAATAAATGTTATTTGGCGTTTGCGTTGAGCATGAATATGATGTGATCATATTTATTGCAATACAGTTATTCATTTAAAGTCAGAAAATAATTGTTGTTCTGTTTACATAAATAAAACCTTCGATGGTCATACACCCAATGAAAATAGTTTGTTGGATCTCGATCATAGTGATACACATATTCATAATATTGATGCCAAAAGATGCAAAGTTGATAATGATAGTGCAACTTATTTGTGGCACTGTCATTTGGGTCATATCGGTGTAAAGCGCATGAAGAAACTCCATAAAGATGGATTTTTGGAATCACTTGGTTATGAATCATTTGATGCTTGCGAACCGTGCCTTTTGGGCGAGATGACTAAAACTCTGTTCTCCAGAACAATGGAACGAGCTACTGACTTGTTGAAAATAATACATACTGATGTATGCGGTCCAATGAGTGTTGATGCTCGTGGCGGGTATCATTATTTTTCTGACCTTCACAGATGATTTGAGCAGATATGAGTATGTCTACTTAATGAAGCATAAGTCTGAAACATTTGAAAAGTTCAAAGAATTTCAGAGTGAAGTGGAGAATCATTGTAACAAGAAAATAAAGTTTCTACAATCTGATCGTAGAGGAGAATATTTGAGTTACGAGTTTGGCCTTCATTTAAAAACAATATGGAATAGTTTCATAGCTCATGCCACATGGAACACCATAGCGTAATGGTGTGTACGAATGTCGTAACCGCACCTTATTGGATATGGTGCGATCTATGATGTATCTTACTGATTTACCACTATCGTTTTGGGGTTATGCATTAGAGACAGCTGCATTCACTTTAAATATGGCACCATCAAAATCCGTTGAGACGACGCCTTATGAATTGTGGTTTGGCAAGAAACCAAAGTTGTCGTTTCTTAAAGTTTGGGGCTGCGATGCTTATGTGAAAAAGTTTCAACCTGATAAGCTCAAACCCAAATCGGAGAAGTGCGTCTTCATAGAATACCCAAAGGAAACTGTTGGGTACACCTTCTATCACAGATCTGAAGGCAAGATATTTGTTGCTAAGATGGATCCTTTCTAGAGAAGAAGTTTCTCTCGAAAGAAGTGAGTGGGAGGAAAGTAGAACTTGATGAGGTAACTGTACCCGCTCCCTTATTGGAAAGTAGTTCATCACAGAAATCAGTTCCTGTGATCCCTACACCAATTAGTGAGGAAGCTGATGATAATGATCATGTAACTTAAGTCAAGTTACTACCAAACCTCATAAGTCAACCAGAATAAGATCCGCACCAGAGTGGTACGGTAATCCTGTTCTGGAGGTCATGTTACTTGACCATGATGAACCTACGAACTATGAGGAAGCGATGATGAGCCCAGATTCCGCGAAATGGCTTGAAGGCCATGAAATCTGAGAAGGGATCCATATATAAGAACAAAGTGTGGACTTTGGTGGACTTGCCCGATGATTGGCAAGGCATAGAAAATAAATGGATCTTCAAGAGGAAGACGGACACTGATAGTAGTGTTACTATCTACAAAAGCTTGACTTGTCGCAAAAAAAATTCGACAAGTTCAAGGTGTTGAATACGATGAGATTTTCTCACTCGTATTGATGCTTAAGTCTATCCGAATCATGTTAGCAATTGCCACATTTTATGAAATCTGGCAAATGGATGTCAAAACTGCATTCCTTAATGGATTTATTAAAGAAGAGTTGTATATGATGCAACCAGAAGGTTTTGTCAATAGTAAAGGTGCTAACAACGTGTGCAAGCTCCAGTGATCCATCTATGGACTGGTGCAAGCATCTCAGATTTGGAATATACGCTTTGATGAGTTGATCAAAGCATATAGTTTTATACAGACTTGCGGTGAAGCCTGTATTTATAGGAAAGTGAGTGGGAGCACTACAACCTTTCTGATAAGTATATGTGAATGGCATATTGTTGATCAGAAATAATGTAGAATTTTCTGGAAAGCATAAAGGAGTGTTTGAAAGGAGTTTTTCAAAGAAAGACCTCGGTGAAACTGCTTACACATTGAGCATCAAGATCTATAGAGATAGATCAAGACACTTGATAAGATTTTTCAATGAGTACATACCTTGATAAGATTTTGAAGTAGTTCAAAATGGAACAGTCAAAGAAGGAGTTCTTGCCTGTGTTGCAAGGTGTGAAGTTGAGTAAGACTCAAAACCCGACCATGGCAGAAAATAGAAAGAGAATTGAAAGTCATTCCCTATGCCTCGGTCATAGGTTCTATAAAGTATGCTATGCTGTGTACTAGACCTATTGTATACCTTGCTCTGAGTTGGGCAAGGGAGTACAATTTTGATCTAGGAGTAGATCACTGGACAGCGGTCAAGAATATCCTTAGTGAGGATTAAGGAAATATTTCTCGATTATGGAGGTGATAAAAGAGCTCGTCGTAAAGAGTTACATCGGTGCAAGCTTTTACACAAATCCAGATGACTCTAAGTCTCAATCTGGATACATATTGAAAGTGGGAGAAATTAGCTAGAGTAGCTTCGTGTAGAGCATTGTAGACATAGAATATTTACAAAATGCATACGGCTCTGAATGTGACAGACCCATTGACTAAAGTTCTCTCACGAGCAAAACATGATCATACCTTAGTACTCTTTGGGTGTTAATCACATAGCGATGTGAACTAGATTATTGACTCTAGTAGACCCTTTGGGTGTTGATCACATGACGATGTGAACTATGGGTATTAATCACATACAGATGTGAATATTGGTGTTAAATCACATGACGATGTGAACTAGATTATTGACTCTAGTGCAAGTGGGAGACTGAAGGAAATATGCCCTAGAGGCAAAAATAAAGTTATTATTTATTTCCTTATTTCATGATAAATGTTTATTATTCATGCTAGAATTGTATTAACCGGAAACATAATACATGTGTGAATACATAGAGAAACATAGTGTCACTAGTATGCCTCTACTTGACTAGCTCGTTAATCAAAGATGGTTAAGTTTCCTAACCATAGACATGAGTTGTCATTTGATTAACGGGATCACATCATTAGGAGAATGATGTGATTGACTTGACCCATTCCGTTGGCTTAGCACTTGATCGTTCAGTATGTTGCTATTGCTTTCTTCATTACTTATACATGTTCCTATGACTATGAGATTCTGCAACTCCCGTTTACCGGAGGAACACTTTATGTGCTACCAAACGCCACAACGTAACTGGGTGATTATAAAGGTGCTCTACAGGTGTCTCCAAAGGTACTTGTTGAGTTCGCGTATTTCGAGATTAGGATTTGTCACTCTGATTGTCGGAGAGGTATCTCTAGGCCCTCTCGGTAATGCACATCACTATAAGCCTTGCAAGCAATGTGACTAATGAGTTATTTGTAGGATGATGCATTACGGAACGAGTAAAGAGACTTGCCGGTAACGAGATTGAACTAGGTATTGAGATACCGACGATCGAATCTCGGGCAAGTAACATACCGATGACAAAGGGAACAACGTATGTTGTTATGCGGTTTGACCGATAAAGATCTTCGTAGAATATGTGGGAGCCAATATGAGCATCCAGATTCCTCTATTGGTTATTGACCGGAGATGTGTCTCGGTCATGTCTACATAGTTCTTGAACCGTAGGGTCCGCGCGCTTAACGTTCGGTGATGACTTATATTATGAGTTATGTGTTTTGATGTACCGAAGGTAGTTCGGAGTCCCGGATGAGATCGGGGACATGACGAGGAGTCTCGAAATGGTCGAGACGTAAATATCGATATATTGGACGACTATATTCGGACATCGGAAAGGTTCCGAGTGATTCGGGTATTTATCGGAGTATCGGAGAGTTACGGCAATTCGCCGGGGAGTATATGGGCCATATTGGGCTTTAGGGGAAAGAGAGACGGGAGGCTGCGCGCCCCCAAAAGCTTAGTCCGAATTGGACTAGGGGGAGGGGTTGCGCCCCCTCCTTCCTTCTCTTTTCTTTTCCCTTTCCTTGACTCCTACTCCTACTACTTGGAAGGGGGATCCTACTCCCAGTGGGAGTAGGACTCCTCCAGGGCGCGCCATAGGAGGGCCGGCCCTCCCCCTCCTCCACTCCTTTATATATGGGGGCAGGGGGCACCTCTAGACACACAAGTTGATCTGTTGATCTCTCCCAGCCGTGTCCGGTGCCCCCTCCACGATATTCCACCTCGGTCATATCGTAGTGGTGCTTAGGAGAAGCCCTGCATCGGTAGCAACATCATCACCGTCATCACGCCGTCGTGTTGACGGAACTCTCCCGTGAAGCTCTGCTGGATTGGAGTTCGCGGGACGTCATCGAGCTGAACGTGTGCTGAACTCGGAGGTGTCATACGTTCGGTACTTGGATCGGTCGGATCGTGAAGACGTACGACTACATCAACAATGTTGTGCTAACGCTTCCGCTTTCGGTCTACGAGGGTACGTGGACTCACTCTCCCCACTCGTTGCTATGCATCACCATGATCTTGCATGTGCGTAGATTTTTTTTTTTTTTGAAATTACTACGTTCTCCAACAGGGTGATGGTGCCCAAGTGCCTCATGGGCCCATTTTAGCTCCTTTTCGCGTGATACCAACTTTAAAAAATCTTATAAATAGGGAACCCTCCCAAAAGTTAACCTAGAACTTCGGCTCCACCGCCGCAAGCCTTTGTACCAAAGAGATCCCATCTGGAGCCCTGTTTTGACACCCTGCCAGAGGGGGGAATTATCAGCGGAGGCCATCTTCATCATCCCGACGGTCTCCATGAGGAGGAGGGAGTAGTTCACCCGCTGAGGGTATGTACCTGTAGCTATGTGTTTGATCTCTCTCTCTCTCCATCTCTCTCTCTCTCGTGTGTTGATTTGACACGATCTTGATGTACCATGAGCTGTGTTAATATAGTTGGATCATATGGTGTTTCTCCCTCTATCTTGTTGTAATGAATTGATATTTTACCTTTGAGGTTTCACTATTATCGGATTGAATATTTTGGATTTGAGAACACTTGATGTATGTCTTGTATCTGGATAACCGTGCTGACAATGGGGTGTTCCATTGATTCACATGATGTATCTTTTGGTACTCAGCTCACGGATTCCCGTGGTGACATTGGGTAATCTATGCATAGGGTTGATACACGTTTTCGTCCTACTTTCTCTGGTAGAAATCTTGGGACACTCTTTGAAGTTCTTTGTGTTGGATTGAATATTATTAATCTGATGTTGTTTGATGCATATCGTATAATTAACCCACGGATACTTGTGGTGACATTGGAGTATCTAGGTGGCATTACGATTGATTGATGTGTATCATATTGTGTTATTTTAGTATGAACTCTAGGTCTGTTTGTGACACTTATAGGAATAGCTCAATAGATTGATCCGAAATGAGAACTTTGAGGTGGTTTACTACCTACAACAATTTTTCCTTATGTTCTCCGCTGTTGATAAGAACTTTGGAGTGATTCTTTGTTGCACCATGAGGGATTGTTATATGATTTACTTATGTTAGCACTGTTGAGAGATTGCACTAGTGAAAGTATGAACCCTAGGCCTTGTTTTTAAGCATTGCAATACTGTTTGTGCTCCGTTTTATCACTTGCTACCTTACTATTTTTATTTTTTCATATTATGAAAACCTATATCTAGTATCCATACAACACTTGTATCACCATCTCTTCGCCGAACTAGCGCACATCTACAATTGACCATTGTATTGGGTGTGTTGGCGACACAAGATATTTCTTGTATTTGGTTGCAGAGTTGTTTGAGAGAGACCATCTTTATCTTACGCCTCCTATCGATTGATAAACCTTAGGTCATCCACTTGAGAGAAATTTGTTGCTGTCATATAAAACTCTGCGCTTGGAGGCCCAACACGAGTCTACAAGAATAAGTTGTGTAGTAGACATCAGTGATCGGGTAACCCAAACCAATGATTTTGAAACGCGTGGGGAACAAGTCCACATTCCGGAATATCAAGATGCTGACCAGCTTACGATTTTTCTTCAGATGCATCAGAATCTTCGAGATCATCAGGTGCACGCACCACTCCTCAATGATGTTGTGGAGCATATGGACCCACAATGAAAACTAAAGAGCTAACGTTTGAATTGGGCACCTAAAATAATTTTTATGTTTGAACTATGTATTTTCGCTACCAATAAATGTTATTGACATGTGATATTCATGTGTATGATGGACGTGCATGAGTTTGAGGGTTTGGATTTGAGATGGTGGCTGTCTGGCAGGCCAAATGAGAGGCCGTCCGGCGTTGTCCGCGGACGTTTCCGAACGTGCCCGCGAGCGTATAGGAGTCAGAATTTGCCAAGTTCGGCTGTAGATGCTCTAACCATGCTTTTGTTACAACTACACAAGATATACACATGCATACGATTTGATTGGGACAGTTCATGCAAGCAAGGCAAGTACGTAACCATTATGGTTCATTCGACAGGTGCCTAGATCTGCACAGTGACATGCACAAACATGGTCCAAACGATGAACAGATATATACGTACGTACGTACCAAACTACCAATCGCCCAGAGACGGGCAACGGCATCATTTTATCCACATAAATACCTCCAGACGTGCACTGACATTTGGAGCCTACCAAATGATGGGCCACACCAGTGTCACTGTCATCGCAGCCAGCTGCCGTGGCACTGCAAGAGTATACGAGTAGCAGCTAGCAGCCAACACCCTGGACCTGGAGGCATGAGACGTATCCTGCTATGTAGTGTATGTCGACTGGTATATATGCTGTGAGCTGGTTTGGTCTTTGGTCTTTGGTCTTTGGTGTAGTGTAAGAGAATCTGGAGCTCCGCCAAGCCAGGAGCTCCGGACAAAATCCACTTCACCAGCCAGCTGCTTTGCAGTCTCTGTGTGTCTCTGTGTGCGTGAGAGAGGTGTGTGCGCGCGCGCGTGCAAGCGTAATGGTGATTCGCTTTCTATTCCTCCTATGTGGTCTCTATCTCCATGTCTAAAGCTCACACCAGCCCCATACGTACGTACGGGCTATGATGGAGCAGGGAGAAGCTCGAGAAACTCTTTTGCATGCACAACCGGTTGCTTTGGGAGATGATGCTTATTACCAGCTACGCTAGGCTACCGTTGCATTAGGCCAGCCGCTTAAGGCTGGTCATAGTGGGGAGTAACTTAGACTAGTAACATGTACTTCCTCCGTAAACTAATATAAAAGCGTTTAGAATACTAAAATAGTGATCTAAACGTTTTTATATTAGTGTACAGAGGGAGTATATGTTACTAGGCTATGTGACTACCTCTATAGTGGGTAGTAACATATATGTAGTGTTATGCATCACTTCATTTATTACTTCATAGACTCATTTAGCATTGGGAACCGCTAGGTGATGGTAACATATTATGTTACTCTATTTGTCTCCTCATTAACTACTTGACACATCATCACTTTTGCTTATGTGGCAGCTATATTACTACTTATGTTACTCCCACTATGACCAGCCTAATGAGAAGTGCTACCACACGATATAAAAATCGCGAAAGACACTAAGAGCAACTCCAACGCGCGGACCCAAATGAACAGATGCTTTGTTCGCTTTTTGTTCGACTGGGTCGGCCGCCCATCCGATGTCCTCCCTCTTTTTGATCTGAGTCGACAGTGCGCCTAATGCGCCGATTCGTATTTGACCGTGTGGTCGGATGGTCACCATTTTTCAACAAATATACACATTCTGCATAGTTTCACAAGCAAATAAGTATAGCATAGTTCCACAACCCAAATAAATATAGTTTACAAAACGAATAAAAATTAAATTCTCTCAAATACATTTAAAAAAAGATACATACATTGGTTGCCAACATGAGCTCACATATACTCAACCAAATCATCTTGCAGCTGAATGTAAGTTTTGCAATCATGCATTTGATGATGAAATTGGGTGAACTGTGCAAACGTTGCCGCTCCTCCTCCATACTCAGTCACAACATTGTCACCCTGGAACTGAAACACTTGATCGTAGATACGTTCCGGCGTTCATCCTCTATGATCATATTATGCACAATCACACAAGCAGTCATCACCTCCAACAACTTCTTGGTGCTCCAAGTTCTAGCAGGATACCGAACGATGCCCCATCGAGATTGCAGAACACCAAAGGCATGCTCGACATCCTTCCTAGCACCCTCTTGCTCTTGAGAAAATCTTTTCCTCTTCTCTCCGACAGGGTCGGGAATTGTCTTTACAATAGTGGTCCACTGAGGATAAATACTGTCAGCTAGGTAGTATCCTTTGTTGTAGTTGTGGCCGTTGATGTTAACATTCACCAGCGGGCTATTGCCTTCGGCAAGCCTTGAAAACACCGATGAGTGTTGAAGCACGTTGATATCATTGTGCAATCTGGCCATCTCAAAGAAAAAGTGCTAGATCCAGAGATCTTGTGAGGTCACGACCTCAAGTATGACAGTGCAAGCCCTAACATGGCCCCGATACTGCCCTTGCCAAGCAAAAGGGCAGTTCTTCCACTCCCAGTGCATGTAGTCTGTACTGCCAAGCATCCCTTAGAAGCCCCTGCTGGCATTGATCGCCAACAAGCGGATTGTATCTTCAGCAGTCGGCTCTCTCAAGTACTCTGGGCCAAACACTGCAATCACAGCTTTGCAGAACCTGTACATGGACTCTAGACATGTAGACTCTCATATGGACGTACTCATCAATGAGATCACCGGGCACTCCGTATGGAAGCATCCGGATAGCTGCAGTGCATTTTTGATAAGAGGAGAAGCCAATATTTCCAAGGGCATCCTCCTTGCACTCGAAATACTTATCGTATCCGACCACCCCCTCTCGAATATAGTTTAAAAGATGCCTAGCCATATGGAAACGCCCCCGGAATTGGTGATGTTTGAACAGCTGGTTGGCCGTCTCAAAGTAGTCCTTCCAAAGAAGGAAATGGTCGCTCTCTCGGTTGCGATTTAACGCAGGAGTGTGCCCTAGGATCGAGCCCCGAAACAACGGCCGTTGCTTATTAAGGTGGTCAGGGACCAACACAGCAACCACCATCTCCTCATCATCGGATGAGGAATTTTCGAAGTCATAGAGAAAACTATGGAAAAAGAACTCGTCGGCGGAGTCCATTTGTACCTTGGGGGCAAACTATCGAACAGCTTGCGGGTGTTGTCTAGGAAGCTTGCCGGCGAAGAGATGTGTGGCTCCCCCGGACCAGGTAGTTAGCGTGGCGGCGTTCGACGAGCGTGGCGGCATCAGGCGAGCGCGGCAGCGGCAGACGGAGGAGCTGGGCGGCGGCGACGACGGGGTGGGGCGGGCGAGGGCTTGCTGTCGATAGGGGTGGAAGAGAATGGCCAATGTGCCACTGACTGGCGGGCCAGGGGGATGAGTAGGCGTGCGTCCATCCGTGTCCACGCAGACGCAAATGAGACCCAAATTTGGTTCAGGAATGGGTCAGCAGGCGGATGAAAAGCGGAAGTGCGTCCGTTTGGGTTGACGCATTGGGCCGACTTTTCTGTCTGCGACGACCCAAACGGACACGCGCGGATAAAATGGTTCAGCGCGTTGGAGTTGCTCTAAGGGCCGCTTTGATTCGCAGGATTTTTAAAATGCAAAAATAGGCAAAAACACATGAATGAAGTGGCATGCCATCTTCTTCTTTTTTTCGGAAAAACTTTCAATCTATTCATCTTCAATCATGGCAGTACAACGAATACCAGAAATAAAAATTACATCCAGATTCTACACAATTAGCATGAGCGTTGGATTGCACTTAGAAAAAACGTAGGATTCTTCACAAAAGATTGGAGTGGATGAAATTTTATACCTTTGAAAAACTAGTACTAGTGAATCCAAAGAAAAATTTCCTATAGATCATAATCCTACTAATCAAACAACCAATATAGGAATAAATCCTAAGGACAAGAATCCTCCAAAATCCCTTTATAAATTCTTTGAATCAAAGATAGTCTGAGATTGCGGTGTGCAAGTGTAGCTAGAGGCTATACCTAGTGTGGCATGCATTTCTGAAAAGCTACACATCTCCTTTAGTCCCCCCTAAGGATTAAGGAAGTATTATCCCGTTGTCCTTGTGCCCATGTCCTTTGCTCTTTGCTTTACTCACTTTATTGTAAGAGAAGCAGCACGCAGCAGACAGGAGAGCAAGCTAGCAATGGAGTCGTTGTGGAGGAGAGAGAGAGAGAGAGAGCGCAACATCTCCCTGCCTCTCCTTCCTCTCTATAAATCCAGCCTCACCTCCTTGCTCCTACCACCATCCTTCACACCAGTACACTGTTCTCCAATTACTCCCTAGATTAACCTAGCTCTCTCTCTCTCTCTCTGTGTGTGTGTGTGTGTGTGTCTCTCTCTCTCTCTCCAATAGCCGTGGTTGCCTCCTTGTCTTTGCTTCATGAGCCTTGAGCATACCCATCAAGATCCAGCTTTGTTCTCCCCACTAGTCTGCAAGAGCAAGACATAGAGAGAAACATCAAAACATATGAGCATCCCTTTGGTTTCCTTGGTCTTGCTTTCTGATCACTATTTGGAGGAGTGGTTTAATAATCGATCTAGTCAAGATTGTGCTGTGCCTGGCTCCCTGTATGCCACACATGTAGCCCAACCCATGGATGTGGTTGCCTGCTGTGGGTGGCGTGCAAGGGGCCAAGCATGCATATGTGTATATATCTTTCTTCTTTTTTTGTCCTTGAATTATTTGACGTTTCTCCATTTTTATCACTGCTTGCATTTTTATCCAATATCTGGATTTGGAGGTCCGTGGAATGTGTTTAATTCATCTTCATACCTTCTCCGCTCTTCGAAGAAACCAGGGAAGATACTTAATTATGCGCTCTAGGAACTTATATATGCTGTTTATTTGGGGATCACATTTAGCACATTACTGATGTGTCAAATGTTCCCTCTTTTTTTGCCTCTTCTTGATTTGATGCAGATGCTGTAACACAACCATGGTTTATTAATTTCCTTGCATGGTTCATACCTTTTTGGATCCCTTTTGTTCCTTCCTGTCATTTTACATGCATGTATTCCTTGAGCAATTTGCCCTAATTTTAATTTGCTTTTTGCTGAGGTTACAATCATGTATCCGTCATAGCGCTTCCTCCCATCGCTAACTCCATTTTTTTCACCTATGAAAGTGGCATGTACATAGGATTAATCTGTGGTAAAAATGTTCTAGGTACAAGCAATTAAGAGCAAGCAAGGTTCAGTACCTCAGTAGCCACTGTACATATCCGTGACCAAGAAATGTACTAGTATGGAATAGAGTTTGCCCTTCCACAGTTTCACTCGTTCGCTTTAATTTCCAAGCGCAGTTATTTTCCCATTTTGGAACATGCATGTTTCTCCATTGTGCTTATCATATGCTCATGCTCGCGCTCCTCCAGTTTCTGATAATAATCTCTGTATAGCAAGCTGAATCCATACGATATAGGTCTAAAACGTTGGGTCATAATGGTTTTTTGTATAGAATATCTGGTGCATAGACTTGCAAAAGCTCTAGTTCCTTAAAGAGTTGGGTTATCTGAACTTTGAGGCTCTGAAGCAATACTACCACTTCAGTTTTAAACTTGAATTTCTCCCTTCTAAAGTGTTCAATTGTACTTTATTAGTAACTATTTTCCTCACCGGTTTGGATGGCGGTCATGTAATAGGATAGGTGCTTAGTTTCCTATCTATTGTATTTGCCTGCCGGTTGTGGCTGTCTGGTTTGCTGCTTGAGTGCTCTGTGTTGAGCACAGCCTTTTTTTGTTTGTTTGAAGACTGCGAGACTATTGTTGGATCTTTTGCTTATTAATAATATGGCCGTATGCATCGCTCTGATGCAGAGGCCGGGGCAAACCCCCTTTCCGAAAAAAAAACTATTTTCCTCAAAACTGCTCAAGCTTACATTAGTAGAAGTGCTCTCCGGAGGAGTCGTAATGAAAAGATTCTGCTTCCGAGCGTCTTGTACACCATAATAAAGCTCCTATAGCTAACCAAAGTTAAAATGCATGCTATGCACACAAAGGTCACAAGCTATTTTCACTTGTTAGCCTTATTTCAACTCGGTCGCATTTAATTTGTATTAACTTCACTCCGTTTGAACCACTATATATTTGATTTAAAGCCAGTAGGCTACTAGTAGTAGATGAGTACAGCAGCACAAGTTGCATGTAATCGTCAAGGATGATTTATATATTTCTGTATGAGCTCGTATGTTTTAAGGATGAAATTGCAAATGGCAATGACTTACCCATGTGTTTTTTGGACAAAACAAGGTCAATTTCTTACTAGCGTCTGACACATACGTATGAGTTTTCCCCACACACAAAATAACTAGTACTACCTCCGATCCAAGATAAGTGTCTCGGCTTTGAACTAAGGTTAGTTCAAAAACTAGCTCAAAGTTGCGACACTTATTTTGGATAGGAGGGAGTAATATATATGAATATTAAGTACATTATGCTATAGGAATTTTGAGCTGTATGCGTATATCCTCCATTTGCGCGCCGAGGCGAGTTGAAGATGGTTTTGTTGATCCATCCAATCCGCAGCACACCATCATTGCAGGGTGTGGCGCGCAATGGATGCAATCACTAATAATCCATCGCAGAATCCATGATCTGATTTTACAAGGGTTATTAAATTAAAAGGAGAGATTAGTTTTTTGCGGGGAAAAAGGAGAGATTAGTTAATTGACTACTCACTCAAAGCCAAGACAAAGGCATGGCTTTTGCCCTCTCACATAGATCAAGACATAGTCAAACCTGAATCAAAGTGACTATTCTCTGTTGTTGTGGTTAGTGGCTTAGTGCTCCCTCTGTAAAGAAATATAAGAGCATTTAGCTAGTGATCTAAACGCTCTTATATTTCTTTATGGAGGGAGTATATTATAATTTCAAAGACATGCCCACGGTGATATTCTTTGGACCAAGTGAACAGAAAAAGATTTTTTAGATGAGCAGGGGTGCACCGCAGCTGACCAAATGCTTAAACTGGTAGGGGAAGATGGAGAAAATCTGCTTGTCCTAGATTGGAATGTCGCAAACGTAATCCCTGTCCCTGCGGATTAATTTGCTTCGTCAGTAATCCATGCATTTGAAACATTGATTAGTTAGTTGATGATCACCATGCACACCAGTACCAGGACCAATGGTCCATCTCCTCACTCATATGCCAGCTTCTCATCAACAGCCGGTCATTTCTGCATGCATGGACCATGGACCGCTCCAATGGCAGCAGCAATGCAGTGCCACTATGCACCTTTACAAGGAGAGCTGCCATTGGGGCCTGGCCGCAGGGGCAAAAGAGAAGGGAAGGTATAGTGATGGTGACGGTGAGGGCAGAGGGGAGGACACTGCCGTGCCTTGTGCCCATGTTGGGATTACCTCACTGGCTGGGAGGCGGAGGAGCACCTGGCTGGGTTCCTTCTTCCACGGGGAGCTGCTCGCATGATGGTGATGCAGACATCATAGCAGCTAGCTGCTTGCTTGGTAGTAGTAGTAGTAGAAGAACACCTGCTATGGTGCTGGAGGCCTGCTTGCTGAGACAGACAATACATCAGTCTCTACATTATCCAAATTACACCCAAGCTGAAAGCAAATGTAATAGTATACAGGAAAAAAGGAGACGATGGAAACTGATCATAGCAAGATGCGTTTTGCATTTTGGTAGTTCATGGCAACGTCTGGGGAACATGCCCTTATAATGTTGGTCATTTATGAACTGTAAGTCAAGCGGGCAACCAAACCAGCTCATCTGGATTTTGTTGATACAGACAGGCTATGTACTCACAAGGATCTCAAACTTGTATTTTTCTTTTTTACCCACCAAACAAACAACAGACAGGATGTACATGCACAAATTATACAAGGACATTGCGCCACCAATCTAGCATTGTACACACAAAGTAAAACTCATGAACTTCTTTGTCCCAGCAATGCTGTGTACACCATAAACGAAGTGAATCTATACACTAGGGAGAAAACTTCTGGAAAAAAGGGTATCTGGCTATGCTACTTTTCTACATGGTCTTTGTATTTGCAACCAACTTCAGGTCACTCACGCTCTGATATTGCGGTGAATGTTATGGAGGCTTGTGTCGTCTCTTGTGACAACAAAGGAGAAGAGTGTGCCATGATAGTGGATAGCAACGTGGAGGATGAAGCGAAAGCAATGTTATTTTCTCTCCTCATGCTCCTGATCTTAAGGTCCATAAAGTCGCTAATTGTAGCGGGCTTGCTGATCTTCTCCGAGTCAACATCCTTTTCGCCTGTTAGCATGCTGACGACAGTTGACATAGTGGGTCGATGTCTTGTGACATCTTGTGTACAGAGAAGTCCAACTTTCAGGAACCTGCAGGCTTGTTCAATATCCAAATCATCACCCGCAGAACTGTCTATGATTTTCGCCAAATCTCCCTGCTCATAATACATCCATGTCTGCAAGAGGAGAACCCCGTTGGTAACCTCTGGGAACTGTAGCAGCAAAGAACAGAAGTCCATGAGTTAGAAATTTTTGCTCCCTCCAGTCATGCTAAGAGGTTATACACGATTTATGCATTTATGTAGAGACAAGGAAGCAGCTAATGTGCTTGCCAGTGAGCAACTAAGATGTAAGTGCATGATAATACTACCTCCGTTCCTAAATATAAGTCTTTCTAGAGATTTTCAATATGGACTACATATGGGTGTAGTTTAGAGTGTAGATTCACTCGTTTTGCTCCGGATGTAGTCCATATTAGAATCCCTAGAAAGACTTATATTTAGGAACGGAGGGAGTAGTAATCATTTTTTTGTATTGTATTACTAATTTAATAAATGAAAAATGGACATGGCATGGCTAACATTCTGAAATGCAAGAGTTGTATGCATCTACACTAGTTTTTTTTACCAGAAATCAAGACTGCTTTTATGCACTCCAAATTTCTGACATGCCAGTACCATCCATCCATCAAACTCAAATTGTAAATAACTTCAGCTAAAACTAATTCATTCATTATGGTAAAATATACTCCCTCCGTCCCATAATATAAGAACGCTTTTCAAGCTTTGTTAGTTTGAAAAACGTTCTTATATTATGGGATGGAGGGACTAATAGTTTACTTTTTACCAATAAGAAATGGGAAAAGAAGAGAAAGAAATATGGTATTCTATTTCATCTAACCTTTTCCAGAAGTATCTGATCTTCATAGGGTAATCTTGAACTGGTGTTGGATCTCCCACTGACTATTTCCAGAAGCAAAACACCAAAACTATAAACATCTGACTTCCGTGTCACTTGTCCTCGAATGGCGTACTCAGGAGCCAAGTAACCTCTGTGAAGTAAAACCGAGTAAGTAATGCCGCAAGTTTATCAGACCATAATGATCATTTATGAATAACTATGTCTTTATTTGTTATTTCAATTGTAATTGCCTCTAACTTCTCCTATGAAACAGGTGGTGTGGTTTCATCATATGTGAAAGATTCTTTTGGGGTGTATAAAATTCAACCAATTAACTTGAAATGCCAATTATAAGCAGTAGCTTCTGAAGGCACACAGTACAAAACAAAGAAACTACTCCCTCCGTCCCATAATATAAGACGTTGAGCGTATTGGATGTAATAACGTCTTATATTATGGGACGGTGGGAGAAGTAAACATGCACTGCAGATGATAATTCATTATAGGTAGATAGTTCCATAGGACAAAATTAACTTACAATGTTCCTGCAACCCGTGTGCTAATATGTGACGCATTTGGAGGTAGAAGCTTTGCTAAACCGAAATCAGAAATTTTGGGGGTGAGATCCTTATCAAGAAGTATATTGCTTGCTTTGATATCCCGATGAACAATGTGGGGATTGACATCATCATGGAGGTATGCTAATCCTCGGGCGATACCAAGGCAAATATTTACTCTACTTCTCCAATTGAACTGGATATTGCTGCGGCCAGAACCTAATAAGAAATAAGAAGAGAAAAGCTAAGGAACATTAGAATATAGACCTTTTTCAGCAAATATGTATTAAGTTTTGAAGAACAGTACGATGAAAAGAACTAACCAAGAATTACCTAGAAGTGTTTGTGCAAGGCTATTATTCTCAAGGTAATTGTAGACAAGGATCCTCTGGTTTCCTTCCACACAATAGCCATAAAGGCTGACAAGATTGCCATGAGATATGTTGGAAATTGACATCAGTTCATTCAGAAACTCCTTTAGTCCTTGTCTTGATTCTACAGATAACACCTTGACAGCAATAAGTTTTCCATTCCTTAGCCGCCCCTACACCATTATGTGATCAAACTTTAAACGTGTACATTTATTCCATTAGAATTTCATTTGGCTTATTAGTTGAAGGTTACACACACTACCTTATATACAGATCCAAAACCCCCCTCACCAATCTTGTTGGATGGGTTAAAATTTTCTGTTGCCCTTGCTAGCTCCTTATAAGTGTATCTTATTGTATTAATATCACCAGGGAGGTCTGTAAAAATTAGGTTAAGTATTTAAATACGGCAATATGAAGAAGGTGACCATATCATAGTCCACAAGAGTGTAGAACAGTCTGTATAAGAGATATCTACCTTCAGTATGCGTAGAAATTTGCTGGCGTGTTGCCCCACTTTTATAGCAGAAGAAAGGAGAACAACCCATTACTTATATTCTCAAAATATGTCTGCCTTGCCGTTGTCAGTTCAATAAATATGTTTGCACTTATGATATCCGCACAGACATTTCACCAACCTTAAACAGCTGCCATCATATCCTGAAAATAAATGAAACTTATGGTCACCACAAAGAATTATACTGAATGAGCCCTTCTACACTACCAACCAATTACTGTGAACCATCATGTTCGTTGAGTTGTCAGTCGGTGGGTCTCAAACCTAGGTTAGCTAGGTGGTTTGAGCCGAATATTTCCCTAATTAATTGGGCAACTCTGCTTCTGCGAGGGTGAATTGCAGAGCTCCCACCCTTTCATTGTTTAAAAAAAAAACGCGGCCAATCTGTTCTTTTCAGTCCAACAGCTATATTAATTGGGATTTAGTTATATTTCTCCATCAAGAGGAGGAAGTAATATTATGTTAGTGTAAACTGTGACTACGTGCAGTGCTAAAAAGAAATGGACACTTTCTGCCTTGCAACTAGCAGCTAAATTAGGCACTACTACCTTATAATTAAACTATTATCTTTTGGATGAAAGATCAAAATTGCTGGTGTACTCCAGGGTGATCTGTTCAAGCTCAGAACATGCATAGAGTTCTCATCAGATAAACATATCTAACTACTACATCAGCAGCAGAAAGCAACTAACTTAAGCTTATAGCGACTATACAAATTAGATTAGGTCCACTATGACATAAATGGTACTTTTTAAAAGTGCGGTAGAGTATCTCAGTTTATCCACCTGCGACGGCTGCTACAACTTTAATAAATGGTCAGAGCTCCATGCCACAGGTATCAACAATATATTTATCAACATTTCAAATAAACTATTCGGCAGGATGTCACACTTGGACAGGCATTACCTCGTGGATGATTTCCTGCTAGGACTTCCAACTAATCTAGGGGGAAATGGTGGTGTATTTGTCTCGACAAAGATGATTTTATAGTCTAAGTGTCTCTGCTACCGATTAAACTAATCTATCTCACACCGTCACACGCAAGAGATCGCCAAAAGGTCCACGACTCCACCCAGCAGCTTCTGTGTTCACACAGGAAACCACATTTCAGCTGCACAACACTTCTCAATACCCTCATCCAAAACCAGCCAAAACCGGCAAAACGTTGTGACGATTATAAGCTATGGCGCAGGGCCAGGTACGAAACTACAATTTTCATCAGCGAGCAAAATCAAAGCCGATTTCAGTCTCTTGGGCGACCCTGGAACTGGAACTTCATCCCACGAATTCCTCCCAAATCTCCCTCTGAGTCAACCAATCAACGCCAGAATCAGAACCCTGGATAACCCCCTAACCCCTTGGTGAGGATCAGACCTAAGGCCGTAAAGTAGAATCAAAACGCCCAATTCTTCACCAGAGAGGAAGACCAGAGCACCCAACCAAGCAGAGTAGCAGACTGACCTGACCAACCGCAGCCTAATCCACCTTCCAGCCCCGGGGAACAGCCGCCCGGGAAACTCGAATCCGACGCGATCCGAGACCGCAGAAGAAGTTACCGCCACCCTCGCAGCGCGCGCAGGCAGACAGGCACCGCTCCTCAAGCAAGCAGACCCGGCGAGTCGTCAGCGGCCGCGAGGGTTCCCGAGCACGAGCGCAGCCCTTGGACTTAGCGCAGAGGCGGCGGCGGCGGGCGGGGGCTGGGAGGAGGAGGAGGAGGAGGAGGCGGGTGGGAAATGGCGGCGTTGGACTGTGAGGTTTCGGTCCCGAGTGATTATTTGACTTGTGCTTCCGCGGTGGGGGAGGGAGGAAGAGGAGGGGAAGGAGGGACGGGGCCGCGCACGCGGGCGCCTTGAAGTGGAGGGGGCTGAGGCTGGTCAAACGCCAAGTGTTGACCACGTGGCCGCGTTGGATGGTTTTGGGTTCGGGTTAGGGTTCGATGCGGCGGCTGCCTGTCTGGGCCTCCGCCTCGGCCTCGCGTGTGGACCGGACGGGACCGGACCGGGCACATGAAAAATATTACGTACTATCTTAGAGGACCAGGGGAGAATGAGTCAGGTCCATCGGGCTCTTTGGTTCTTTGATTTGATTTGATTGATGTGGTTCGCCAAAAAGATGAAAAGGTGACAATAGCGTGTGGAATCGATGAGGTGGGGACACGTGTGTAATCGCGAAATGTAGAGACTGAAACATCTTGACTGCAGCTTCACTTACCCACGTGTCCGGGCAATATACTTGCCGCGAGTTGTCTCAGTATGCGAACCACGTGTGGTTTAGGTTGGTTGCAGTGGTGGCATCTTAATCGATATCATGCATTTAGGAATAGCAAACAAGCTGACGTGGTAAAAAATTGAAGAAGAGAGAGGGTTAGACCTGTAAAACGAGAAGAATAGGTTGTGCAATCGCAATACATTGATCGGGGCACCAGACACGTATATATGAGTACACGGGGGGTCACAACTTCGACTATACAAAGAAAACAGGAGGTGGGTGTGACGCCCCCGATTCAATCTTACACTAATCATACACGCAAATGTGTACGATTAAGATCAGGGACTCACGGATAGATATCACAACACAACTCTAGACACAAATCGAAATAATACAAGCTTTATATTACAAGTCAGGGGCCTCGAGGGCTCGAATACATAAGCTCGATACATAAGAGTCAGCGGAAGCAACAATATCTGAGTACAGACATAAGTTAAGCAAGTTTTGCCTTAAGAAGGCTAGCACAACCATCAATGATCGAAGAGGCAGGGCCTCCTGTCTAGGACCTCCTAACTACTCCTGGTCGTCGACGGTCTCCACGTAGTAGTATCCGTCGGCGGTGGCATCTGGCTCCTGGGATCCACCAACTGGTTGCATCAACCGGAAAGGAGAAAGAAGGGGGACAAGGGGGTACCAAAGCAACCGTGAGTACTCATCCAAAGTATGCAAGCATCAGATCTATAGTAAGTATGCATTAGTATCAAATGAAAGGTTTGTATCTGTGGACTGAACTATAGAAAGCCAGAATAGAGGGGGAAGGCCTAGCCTATCGAAGACTAGCATCTTCAAGCAGCTCCAAGCATCTTGCAGCATGTAGAAGAGTAAAGAATAGCATTTTAATATTTAACAAACATGTTGTAACATTAACACCCAGAGATCCTTTCTCGACCCCCTGCGAGAAAGCAATCCCGGAGCCACATATCCATCACATATCTCAAGTATCCATTTCTAGTTATATAAGCTCAGGATGCAAGTCTGAACGTCCGTTACTGTGGACACGACTATTAATAAACAATCTTTCCTGCAAGGGTGCACCACGTTTTCCAACACGTTTGATTACTCTGGCCGGACACACTTTTCTGGGTCAATGCCCCGCCTCAGAAGATCAACACGTCGCAGCGCTACCTAGGCTCAGCAGAGAGCTCCCCGCCAGTCTACATCCTAAGCACTCTCGGGTCTTGGGCCCATCGCCCGCAGCACTCCGGGTCGTTGTGCGACGAGCCGGGATGAGCACCACCTCATCATGGATGGCACAGGCCCGACAGGCCCACGATGCTGAACTGGACGTCTGACAAAGCTTCGGCTGATACTGTGACGTCGAGACCCATAACTATTCTCGCGTGGTGGTTAGTGCGTAAAGGCCAGAGGCCAACTTAGAACAAATATCAAACCTGTTAGTGCATTGGGGGCTTGCGGAGACGAGCAGAGACTCACGATAATGTGACCCCGTCGCCCCGTCTTGTGGACTTACGGCAAGGGCCCAGAATGCACGACCGTGCCTCGTAGAAAACTCGCGGGTGCTCTACGGGCCCGCCCGACTTTCACATCAACTCGCGGGTACCCCTCAGGGCCGACCCGACTTCAACAATGGTCTCAAGTAAAGTCCGGGTAACCATGTGTCCGAAACATCAAGGAGGAAAACCCGAGGAATCACCCTCGGTGGATTCCCACTCGAGGTAACCATCAAGGTGAACATATGAGGAACCACCCTCGAGGTGCACACTTGAGGGGTTGCACGACAGAGTCGTATCGGGAGTGGTGAAAGAGGAATCACCCTCGATTACCACAACCGAATAGCTACACTACAGAGTTATCATCAGGAGTGCGTTACGAGGTATCACCCTCGTCACTCGATAGTATCTCTGCAGAGTTGAGCAACAAAGGGGTGCGATGTGATGTGAGGTGTCGGGCTCTGGTCATCGATCACGTTGATCGAGTCATCGATGATTAAGCAGGGGCAATAAGGACAAGGTGGGGGTCACTGATGGATCGCTAACCAACCTATACTAAGCAGTTTAGGATGAGCAGGTAAGGTACAACAGTAGGTACAAAAGCAGGCCATGCATTAGAATAGGAGTAATCAATTACAGTAGCAAAATCTAATGCAAGCATGAGAGAATGGAATGGGCGATATCAGGATGATCAAAGGGGGGGCTTTCCTGGAAGCTCCGTTGAAAGGGAAGAAGGGTCATCGGTGACGTAGTCGATCACAGTGGCATCAGCAGCGGTCTCGGGGTCTACCGGAGAGAAGAGGGGGAACAAACAGTAAATACAGAGCAAACAAGTGCAATACTATGCATGAAAAGACAATAAGCGATGCTAGAGGTGTTCTAACGCAGTGTTACATGATACCGGTGAAGGTGAATAACATCCAGGAAAGTTTTCCCGGTTCCAAACGTCTATCAGACATATGAACCAAAGGGGAAGGGTTCGACGTTTGCTATGTCAGGGACGTGTGGCGGACAAATGGACCACGTGTTCGGATTCGTCTCGTCGTTCTGAGCAATTTTCATGTAGAAAACATTTTCATCCGACTTACGAATTATTTTCTATGATTTTTTAAAGTCTTATTAATATTCTGCAATTTAATTTAATTCAAAAAATGATTAAAAGCTAGGGGCACCTAGCATAGGGTATGCAAAAGTGCACCCAGTGGCTGACAGGTGGGCCAAGGGGTCCCAGTTGACCAGTCAACGTTTGACTGGTCAACAGGGGGTGGGGGCCCCTGTCATTGACCCGTTAGCTAATTAGGAGTTAATTAGGCAGTTAACTAAACTAATTGTGTGAATTAATTAACTTTACTAATTAATTAAATTATTAATTATTAATTTTCTATATATCTTATTTCTTTCTTTTGAAAAAGGGGGTGTGGGCCCCTTTGGTAGTGGCCCAGGGCGGCTTATTGGGCACGGGTTAACGGGCCGAGGGCGGTGACGATGCCATGGACCTAGGGTAGGGTCATAGGCCTGTCCTGTACGCCCTACCCAAGGTCACTACCCTAGAATCAAGGACATTAAAATTATAGCAAGAGATACCGACTGAAGTAACCATGGAGTGCAATACACTCGACCAGTTACCCCACTCGGATACCCCCAATGTCACTCGACCAAGATGAAGTCATTAGACCATACAAGAAACCACTCAGAAGACCTAGAGTCACTCAGGATGGCAACGGTCAGGCGTTCACTCTGTAGTCTTACAGATCATTAATAGCACTTTATAGCTGGCGTTACCAGTAACACCCTGTCTTAATGTACATTGAACCCTATAATGGGGGACGGCTGGGGTCTTGGCGCACTCTATATAAGCCACCCCCCTCCTCTGGGACAAGGGGTCACACCCCTTGTAACACACACCTATATTTCAGTCGACCGCCTCAGGGCACCAAGACGTAGGGCTTTTACCTCCTCTGAGAGGGGCCTGAACTCGTAAACTCGTGTGTACAACCTCGCCGTAGCTAGGGCCTTGCCTCCTCATACGTACCCCCTACTCTTACTATCAGACTTAGTACCACGACAGTTGGCGCCCACCTTGAGGCAAAGCATCTTGGCGACTTCTGACGAGGTTGCATTTTTTTCTGATCTTCATCAACATGGTATCCGGCGGTGGTTTGGTCATGGGCCACGAGTTCCAACTCGCCACACTCACTTTCTTCGCCGACGACTCCGCTTGGCTCCAAGAAGCCCCCCTCGATGTCGAGGCTCTTCCGATCCGCGAGGCGTCGCACTTTCACGCGAGTGCCTGCGGCGTTCTCCTATGACAGCCGTCGACTCCGTATCGGTCGGTCTTCGCATCAACTGCTCACTCCGCTGGACGCTGCTGCAAGCAATCCAGTCGGTCGCGGCTCCAATGGTGGGTGAAGCATGTAGTGGCTCGTCAGACGGCTACCCCTCAAGTCGCGGCGATCGAGCCCGATGAATTTCTCTGCGGATCAGTCAACCCGTCATCTGGATCTGCGGATACTCTCTCCGAGCGCGGGAGCAGCGACCCCGCAGCAGAAGTTCTCATGGTTGACTACCATCGCAGCCCACCTGGGTTTTGCTGCAACGATAGCAACGGCGACGGTGACGGACTGTCATACGACCATGATGAGTATGAGCCCCAACCTCTCAATTCGCAGCAGAGGGAAGAGTTACATCGCCGCAACGTGGAGGTGTTCCAGAGCCCCATCGTGGGGGAAACTGCCGAGGCTCGGGCCTTGGAAGCTGCTTGCCTGGCCATGTTGGCTGAGCGGGCGCGTTTGGAGAACCTCCAGCATTCTCTCGACGAACGCGCCCGTCGACTGATCCCCGAATCCAGTCAACGACCATTATTTCCACCTGAAACCCAGGTATACCGCACTCCGATCCAGAATCTTACAGCTGATGTACGTATAGCAGAGTCTATTCAACCATCCCGTTCAGAAGCTGGAAGAGGCTTGGAACAGATCCGAGCACTGCTCCGGGCAGCGGGAGAGCAAAACTCCGCCGTTTCTCAGTTGTGGAACAGGATTCACAACAGGTCAGTAAGGGCAGATACAGTTTAGTTGGCACACAATCCTGGGTCGCCTTTGCGACATGAAGATCATGATCGCCGTCGAGATCGGCACCTGGGAAGAGACCATGCAGATTTTGATCGTGAGTATGCCCGTGACAACCAGCGTTGAGTGCTTTCGCCCCCTCCGTGGGACGGGTCATACGCACCCCGGCGGTATGATGGCAGGCGCCCGTATGGTAATGACCGCAGAGCTCCAGTCAACCCAAGAGAGCCTGGGTTCAATGCAAGGTCAGTCCTTGTGCAAGGTCTGGTCGACCGGAACAGAGCATACAGAGAAGGGTTGGATAGAGATCGATCTAGTGGAAGCAGAGTGCATGTTTCTGGCCCCGAGTGCTTCAGAAGAGCCATCCGAGACACTGAGATACCTCACAACTTTAGGTTGGCAATGGGCGTAAGTAAGTTCACTGGAGAATCGAAGCCTGACACTTGGTTGGAGGATTACCGAGTGGTTGTGCACATTGGTGGTGGCAACGATGAGGTGTCCATGAAACACCTCCCTTTGATGCTTGAGGGTTCTGCCATAGCCTGGTTGAATCAGTTGGCCCCTGGGAGCATTTTCAATTGGGAAGAGTTAGCCTGAGTGTTTACCAAAACATTTGAGGGCACCTGCAAGCGACCTGCTGGTTTGATAGAGTTGCAGCATTGTGTGCAGAAACAGAATGAGACTTTGAGAGACTATATCCAGAGGTGGACTACCCTTCATCACACGGTGGAGAATGTGTCGGAACACCAAGCAGTTTGTGCCTTTAAAGAAGGTGTTCACTACAAAGAGCTCAATCTAAAGTTCGGTCGGACTGGAGACATGTCTCTGACTTGGATGATGGAGATTGCCACTCGATACGCTAACGACGAAGAGGAGGACCGACTTCGGATTGGCAAAAATAAGTCAGTCGCCCAGGATACCGAAGGAGGAAACTCCAGTCGGAATCAGAAATGGAAAGCTGAGGTTGTAGGTCCTGCTAAGGTAGCAGTTTTGAATCAAGGGAAGTTCAAGGGGAAGCCTAAAGGGCCTTGGACCCCTAAAAAAGTGAAAGATCAAGCAGGAAATGATGTGCTTGATTTACCGTGTCATATACACACTGTTGGGGAAACTGAACACCTATGGGTCACAAGGATCCCTTCTATGTTAGGTGGGGGATTAGCTGCACGAAGAGCAGGTCGAGCCGTTAGCACACGGGGGATTTTTATCTAGGTTCGGGCCGCAAAGATGCGTAATACCCTAGTCCTGCTTGTCTGGTTATATGTGTGTTCTTGAGCTTTTGAACTAGCTACGGTGGGTGCTTTGTTCAAAACTTCGAATCCTCTCTCCATGTGCCTTGGGCCTCCTTTTATACGAAAAGGGGTTGCCACAGTGGCACACAGGAGGTGGTAAACTACAGTGCATGACCTTATCGCTTGGCAATGTAGGACAAACACATTTAATGCGTTGCGTACATGTCCTCTTGCTTTATTGGGGATGGCAACAGAAGTCATCCCATCCTTCATCGCTCCTCCTTGCTTAGACATGCGTCTGGGTCGACGAGGCATGCAGTGCGATGCTGGCCAACTAGCTGCTGTGTTGGCACCATGGCAAGCTTCCACGAAGAACTGCATGCCGCCACGCAGGCGTCTGCTTAGTTGGTACCCCGATCGTTGCACTGGAGTGGTGGTGAGGTGGCGAAACCTTGTCGGGCGCGGGTCTGGCCGTGGCACAGTGATCATCCCCGGCAAGGCTTGCCGGGGCCTTGGAGTCATCCCCGGCAAGGGCCTTGCCGGGGGTCTTTGTCTTCTGGTACCACGTGGATCTGTGGACTGTCAATCTTCATGAGGATCTGCATGCTATCGAGCATGCGCTCTCCAGATCTTTGTCTTTAACGTTGTCCATGGTGTCAGAGCTCTCAGCCCCAAGGGTGATGGACTTGCTGGTGCCATGTAGGACACCCCGTCAAGGCCCTTTCCGGGGGTGGTCCAACTCGCCATCTACTCCTTGCGCTTCGGGTATCTGTCTTGGTAGTCTTCGTACTTTGCTTTCCAGTGCCTCACCAAGCCCTGCCGTAGGTGTGGCTGCGACTGCTCGTGCACTAGTAAGGGGTACAGAGGTAACCATACTTTTGTACACCGACAGGAGCCCCCGGGCCAGGACCACACATAAGCGCAAGGCGTAGTTGGGCCAGGCCCAAAGCAGTGCACGGGCGAGCATGGTAGAGATGGATCACCACGATCTTTCTGTTAGTTGCGCTTCACCATGACCCGCGTCGAGTGCGTGACGTGGGGGTCACGCGTGGGATGAGCGTGGCACGCATGCATCACCCCGCAGTCGATAGTAAATAGGCGGTTCGTGCTTCCCTTTTTAAAAGAAGAAGGAATCTGCAGGGGCGCTAGTCATTTACTAAGCGAACTCAGGTCACAGCTGCATGGCATCGTACCCCGCAATCACGGGGTGGAAAACGGTCATACCACCTGTCCCCACGCCCCCTTCTGCTTTGCCAGGTATCCTTCATGCCTTGGGAAGGGCAGGTAGTGGATGCAGAGGACGTGGGCATTAACATCAGGGCGGAAAACCAGGCGTTCGTTGATTGGAGGAGCGGGTCGGTTCTGATTCCCCTTGCTTCAGGAGGCCGCATTGGCCGCGCGGGGCGGCCGCCCTTTGGGCTGGGTGGCCTAGCCCCGGCCTTGCTCTTCTGTAAAGAGGGAGAGGGACAGTGCTTCTCCGCACTCGCCCTCTTCTCCCCCTCTTGCTTACCATCTTCCTCCCATTCGCCATGGTGAAAGGGCGCGCTGGCGCCTCAACGGCGGCGACGAGGGCTTCTGCTCGACAACGTGTTCCTCCCCCTTGAGAGCCTCCGGCGGCGGAGCCCGCCGCGAGGGGGAGAGGAAGGGGACGGGGCCGAGGTCGTCGCGGCACTTATACATGATCATGCCTAGATAATGTCATAATTATTCGCTTTTCCATCAATTGCTTGACAGTAATTTGTTCACCCACCGTAATACTTATGCTCTCGAGAGAAGCCTCTAGTGAAACATATGGCCCCCGAGTCTATCTCTTATCATATTTGCTTTCAATCTACTTTTGTTTGCATCTTTACTTTCTTGCATCTATATCATAAAATACCAAAAATATATCTATCTTATCATACTATCTTTATTAGATCTCACTTTTGCAAGTGGCCGTGAAGGGATTGACAACCCCTTTATTGCGTTGGTTGCGAGTTCTCAGTTTGTTTGTGTAGGTGCGTGGGACTTTTGAGGAGCCTCCTACTGGATTGATACCTTGGTTCTCAAAAACTAAGGGAAATACTTACGCTACACTTGCTGCATCACCCTCTCCTCTTCGGGGAAAACCAACGCTAGCTCAAGACGTAGCAAGAAGGATTTCTGGCGCCGTTGCCGGGGAGGTCTTCGCTCAAGTCAAGACATACCAAGTACCCATCACAAACCCATCTCCCTCGCATTTACATTATTTGCCATTTGCCTCTCGTTTTCCTCTCCGCCACTTCACCCTTGCCGTTTTATTCGCCCTCTCTTTCCCAATCTCCTCCTCTCTTTTTCCGCTTGCCTTTTTTCTGTTTGCTTGTGTGGTGGATTACTTGTTGCCATGGCACAAGATAATACCAAGTTGTGTGATTTCTCGAATACCAATAATAATGATTTCCTTAGTACTCTGATTGCTCCTCTTAATGATGTTGAGTCTTGTGAAATCAATACTGCCTTGCTGAATCTTGTTATGAAAGATCAATTCGCCGGCCTTCCTAGTGAAGATGCCGCTACTCATCTAAACAATTTTGTTGATTTGTGTGACATGCACAAGAAGAAAGATACGGATAACAATATTGTCAAATTGAAGTTATTTCCGTTTTCACTTAGAGATCGTGCTAAAGTTTGGTTTTCGTCTTTGCCTAAAAATAGTATTGATTCTTGGAACAAGTGCAAAGATGCTTTTATCTCTAAGTATTTTCCTCCTGCTAAGATCATCACTCTTAGGAATGATATTATGAATTTTAAACAACTTTATCATGAGCATGTTGCCCAATCTTGGGAAATAATAAAATTGATGCTTCGCAATTGCCCTACTCATGGTTTGAATTTATGGATGATCATACAATTTTTTATGCCGGTTTGAACTTTGCTTCTAGAGATCTCTTAGATTCGGCCACGGGAGGCACGTTTATGGAAATTACATTAGGAGATGCTACAAAATTGCTTGATAATATTATGGCTAATTATTCTCAATGGCACACCGAAATATCTTCTAGTAAAAAAGTGCATGCTATAGAAGAAATCAATGTTTTGAGTGGAAAGATGGATGAACTTATGAAAATGTTTGCTACTAAAAATACTCCTCCTGATCCCAATGATATGTCTTTGTCTTCTTTGATTGAGAATAATAATGAATCTATGGATGTGAATTTTGTTGGTAGGAATAATTTTGGAAACAATGCTTACAGAGGAAATTTTAATGCTAGACCATTCCCTAGTAATCCCTCTAATAATTATGGAAATTCCTACAATAATTCTTATGGTAATTTTAATAAGATGCCCTCTGATTTTGAGAATAGTGTGAAAGAATTTATGATTTCTCAAAAGAATTTTAATGCTTTGCTTGAAGAAAAATTGCTCAAAGTTGATGATTTGGCTAGGAACGTTGATAGACTTTCGTTCGATGTCAATTCTCTTAAACTTGGATCCTCTTATGCTAAGCATGATATCAATGAGTCTCTCAAAGTAATGAAAATCTCCATTGACGAGTGCAAGGAAAGAACCGCTAGATTGCGTGCTAAAAAAGAAAGCTTTATAAAAGCGTGTTCTTCTAATCTTCACGAAAATAATGATGAGGATCTTAAAGTTATTGATGCGTCTCCTATTAGATCTATGTTTTGCAATATGAATTTTGATGATTATGGGAGTGATGACGAATCAACTTTGCCTAGAAGGCGTCCCAAAAATTCAGAATCTTTAGATTTTAATGCTAAATTTGGTAAAAGAGAGATTGGAGAATCCTCAACTTCTAATAATATTGAACCTACTATCTCGTATTTCAAGGAATTTGATTATGGTAATTTCTCTTTAAAATGTTGTATTTCCTTGTTGCAATCCGTTGTTAATTCTCCTCATGCTTATAGTCAAAACAAAGCTTTTACCAAACATATTGTTGATGCCTTGATGCAATCTTATGATGAAAAGCTTAATTTGGAAGTTTCTATACCTAGAAAACTTAATGATGAGTGGGAACCTACTATAAAGATTAGAATTAAAGATTTTGAATGTTTTGCTTTGTGTGATTTGGGTGCTAGTGTTTCCACAATGCCGAAAACTTTATGCGATATTCTAGACTTCCATGATCTTGATGATTGCTCTTTAAATTTGCACCTTGCGGATTCCACCATTAAATAGCCTATGGGAAGAATCAATGATGTTCTTATTGTTGCTAATAGAAATTTGGTGCCCGTAGATTTTATCGTTCTTGATATAGATTGCAATCTTTCTTGCCCTATTATTCTTGGTAGACCTTTCCTTAGAACGATTGGTGCAATTATTGATATGAAGGAAGGGAACATTAGATTCCAATTTCCTTTAAAGAAACTCATGGAGCACTTTCCAAGAAAGAAAGTCAAATTACCTTATGAATCTATCATGCGTGCTACTTATGAATCAAGTGCCAAAGAGGCCACTCGTTCGATCTATCCTTGCTTTTATGCCTAGCTAGGGGCGTTAAACGATAGCGCTAGTTGGGAGGCAACCCAATTTTCCTTATGTTCTTTGTTTTTGTTCCTGTTTAGTGTTAAATTTAGTTTCTACTTCCTGTTTAGATGTGTTTTTATCTTTTGTTTAGTGTTTGTGCCAAGTAGAACCTATAGGATAAACTATGATGATGGTTGATTTGATTCTGCTGAAAACAGAAACTTTGCGCTCACGATAAAAAAATCAATAAATCACAGAAAAGAGCTTTTGCGTTGATTCTTTTTGCTTCTGATCAATAAACACATTTTGAAGTACGTAATATTTTGGTAGGATTTTTAGAGTTCCAGAAGTTTGCATTAGTTACAGATTTCTACAGACTGTTCTGTTTTTGACAGATTCTGTTTTTGGTGTGTTGTTTGCTTATTTCAATGCATCTATGGCTAATAAATTAGTTTATAAATCATAAGGAAGTTGGAATACAGTAGTTTTAGCACCAAAATAAATAAAGAATGAGTTCATCGCAGTACCTTATGTTGTGGTTTTGTTTTCTTTCACTAACGGAGCTTATAAGATTTCCTGTTGAGTTTTGTGTTGTGAAGTTTTCAAGTTTTGGGTAAAGCTTTTATGGACTATGGAATAAAGAGTGGCAAGAGCCTAAGCTTGGGGATGCTTATGGCACCCCAAGATATTCGAGAATAGCCAAAAGCCTAAGCTTGGGGATGCCCCGGGAAGGCATCCCCTCTTTCGTCTTCGTTCATTGGTAACTTTACTTGGAGCTATATTTTTATTCGCTACATGATATGTGTTTTGCTTGGAGCGTCGTGTACTATATTGGTATTTGCTTATTAGTTTACCACAATCATCCTTGCTGTAACACACCTTTTTGGAGAAGCCTATTTGATTAGAATTTGCTAGAATACTCTATGTGCTTCACTTACATCTTTTGAGCTTGATAGTTTTTGCTCTGGTGCTTCACTTATATCTTTTAGAGCATGGTGGTGGATTAATTTTATAGAAATTTCTAGTCTCTCATGCTTCACTTATATTATTTTGAGAGTCTCTTAGAACATCATGGTATTTGCTATGGTTTTAATTTGGTCCTAGAATGATGAGCATCCAAGTTGGGTATAATACAAACTATCATAGAAAGTGAATTGGATGCTATGATCAATTTGATGCTTGATAATTGTTTTGAGATATGGAGGTAGTAATATTAAAGTCATGCTAGTTGGGTGATTATGGATTTAAAGAATGCTTGAGTTGAAGTTTGTGATTCCCGTAGCATGCACGTATGGTGAACCGCTTTGTGATGAAGTTGGAGCACAATTTGATTTATTGATTGTCTTCCTTATGAGTGGCAGTCGGGGACGAGCGATGGTCTTTTCCTACCAATCTATCCCCCTAGGAGCATGCGTGTAGTGCTTTGGTTTTTGATGACTTCTAAATTTTTACAACAAGTATATGAGTTCTTTTGATTAATGTTGAGTCCATGGATTATATGCACTCCTTTCACCCCTCCATTATTGCTAGGCTCTCTTGTATCGTGCAACTTTCGCCGGTACCATACACCCACGATACTCCTTCCTCAAAACAGCCACCATACCTACCTATTATGGCATTTCCATAGCCATTCCGAGATATATTGCCATGAAACTTTCCACCGTTCCGTTCATATGACACACATTACTTTTGTCATATTGCTTTTTGCATGAACATGTAGTTGACATTGTATTTGTGGCAAAGCCACCATTCATAATTCTTTCATACATGTCACTCTTGATTCATTGCATATCCCGGTATACCGCCCGAGGCATTCATATAGAGTCATATTTTGTTCTAAGTATCAAGTTGTAATTGTTGAGTTGTAAAAAAATAGAAGTGTGATGATCATCATTATTAGAGCATTGTCCCAGTGGGGAAAGGATGATGGAGACTATGATTCCCCCATAAGTCGGGATGAGACTCTGGAAGAAATATATATATATATATAAATATATATAAAAAAGGGGAGGCCATAAAAAAGAGAGGAGAAAAGGCCCAAATAAAAAAATGAGAGAAAAAGAGAGAAGGGACAATGCTACTATCCTTTTACCACACTTGTGCTTCAAAGTAGCACCATGATCTTCATGATAGAGAGTCTCATATGTTGTCACTTCCATTTACTAGTGGGAATTTTTCATTATAGAACTTGGCTTGTATATTCCAATGACGGGCTTCCTCAAAATGCCCTAGGTCTTCGTGAGCAAGCAAGTTGGATGCACCCCACTAGTTTTCTTTTGTTGAGCTTTCATATATTTATAGCTCTAGTGCATCCGTTGCATGGCAATCCCTACTCACTCACATTGATATCTATTAATGGGCATCTCCATAGCCCGTTGATACGCCTAGTTGATGTGAGACTATCATCTCCTTTTTGTCTTCTCCACAACCACCGTTCTATTCCACATATAGTGCTATGTCCATGGCTCACGCTCATGTATTGCGTGAAAGTTGAAAAAGTTTGAGATTATTAAAGTATGAAACAATTGCTTGGCTCGTCATCGGGGTTGTGCATGATTAAATACTTTGTGTGATGAAGATAGAGCTTAGCCAGACTATATGATTTTGTAGGGATAACTTTCTTTTGGCCATGCTATTTTGAGAAGACATGATTACTTGCTTAGTATGCTTGAAGTATTTCTATTTGTTTTATCAATATGAACTTTTATTTTGTATTACTTGGATCTGAACATTCATGCCACAATGAAAGAAAATTACATTATGAATTATGCTAGGTAGCATTCCACATCAAAAATTCTCTTTTTATCATTTACCTACTCGAGGACGAGCATGAATTAAGCTTGGGGATGCTTGATATGTCTCCAACGTATCTATAATTTTTGATTGTTCCATGCTATTATATTACCTGTTTTGGATGCTTATGGGCTTTATTCTACATATTTATATCATTTTGGGGACTAACCTACTAACCGGAGGCCCAACCCATATTGCTGTTTTTTTTTGCCTATTTCAGTATTTCGAAGAAAAGGAATATCAAACGGAGTCCAAACGGAATGAAACCTCCGGGAGAGTTATTTTTGGAACAAATCTGATCCGGAGAGCTTGGGGTGCAAGTCAAGAAAGCTCCGAGGGCCCCATGAGATAGGAGGGCCCCCCACTGTAGGGCGCGCCCCCCTGTCTCGTGGGCCCTCGGGCATCCACCGACGTACTTTTTCCTCCTATATATACCTACGGACCCCGAAAACATCCAGGGGCACCACGAAACACAATTTCCACCACCGTAACCTTCTGTATCCGTGAGATCCCATCTTGGAGCCTTCGCCGGCACTCTGCCGGAGGGGGAATCGACCATGGAGGGCCTCTACATCAACATCCTTGCCCCTACTATGAGTTGTGAGTAGTTTACCACAGACCTACGGGTCCATAGTTATTAGCTAGGTGGCTTCTTCTCTCTTTTTGGATCTCATTACAATGATCTCCCCCTCTCTTGTGGAGATCTATTCGATGTAATCTCTTTTTGCGGTGTGTTTGTCAAGATCCGATGAATTGTGAGTTTATGTTCAGATTTATCTATGGTTATTAATTGAATCTTCTCTGAATTCTTTTATGTATGATTGAGTTATCTTTGCAAGTCTCCTCGAATCATCGGTTTGGTTTGGCCTACTAGATTGATCTTTCTTGCCATGGGAGAAGTGCTTAGCTTTGGGTTCAATCTTGCGGTGTTCTTACCCAGTGACAGAAAGGGTTGCAAGACACGTATTGTATTGTTGCCATCGAGGATAACAAGATGGGGTTTATATCATATTGCATGAGTTTATCCCTCTACATCATATCATCTTGCTTAAAGCGTTACTCCGTTCTTATGAACTTAATACTCTGGATGCATGCTGGATAGCGGTCGATGTGTGGAGTAATAGTAGTAGATGCAGGCAGGAGTCGGTCTACTTGTTTTGGATGTGATGCCTATATACATGATCATGCCTAGATAACGTCATAATTATTTGCTTTTCTATCAATTGCTTGACAGTAATTTGTTCACCCACCGTAATACTTATGCTCTCGAGAGAAGCCTCTAGTGAAACCTATGGCCCCCGGGTCTATCTCTTATCATATTTGCTTTCAATCTACTTTTATTTGCATCTTTACTTTCTTGCATCTATATCATAAAATACAAAAAATATATCTATCTTATCGTACTATCTTTATTAGATCTCACTTTCGCAAGTGGCCGTGAAGGGATTGACAACCCCTTTATTGCGTTGGTTGCGAGTTCTCAGTTTGTTTGTGTAGGTGCGTGGGACTTTTGAGGAGCCTCCTACTGGATTGATACCTTGGTTCTCAAAAACTGAGGGAAATACTTACGCTACACTTGCTGCATCACCCTCTCCTCTTCGGGGAAAACCAACGCTAGGTCAAGACATAGCAGCGGCCATGTCGGGGACCAACCCTACGAGTTCTTCATCAGGCTATATAAGCCTGTGTGCAGTCGTCTCTGGCTCCCGACCCCGTTCGCCCGTGTGATGGACCAGGACCCACCGTAGGCCTTGAGGCTTCACATGAGGAGCTGCGGGAACGACAGCATGTGGGCTGACGTCGACTTTCCTCGCCCTCACGTCATGTACCTTCGCCAGGGGTGGAAGACTTTTGCACATGCCACAGCTTGTCGGAGGGGCACGTTCTCCATTTCAAGTTAATGGAGGGCGGCCTGCTCTCTGTCAAGGTCTTTGGGAGCTCAGGAATCCGCTTAGGGTGCTGCGTGGAGAGTTCCACCGATGATGAAAGCTCCTCCTCGAGCAACATCGGCGAGGAGGACAGTGCCAGCAATGAAGAAAGCAGCGGGTGGGAGGACGACGACTCCGACTCCAGCTGACCATCAGTAACAGCACCATTATCTGCTCCACCTCTTCCTTCCTCCGGCAACGCGCCTTGCTGGGGGTTGCGCCCTGCTGGCTCTGGTGCCGGTGGTGGATGGGCTTCCTCGTCAAGCTCTCCATCGCCGCGTTCCCCATGCCCGTCACCTTTCTTCGCCTGCCGTGCCTGGAGAGGAAAGGGGCAGGAATGGGGATTATGGGGAACTTATATTTTTCTCAATTTGTAGGCACCTGCCAAATCTTAACTTTCTAGAAAAATGTAATCTTTTGAGCCCATGCTTATGTTCTATAATATTTGTACTTGTATCAGCATATCAATGAAGAAGATAAGCTTTTGCTGGGAACTCATGCACGTAAACGTTCGTGCAGAGGCAAAATGACCCTTTAAAAAATGATTCTCCCCGGCAAGCCACCTTGTCGGCGCCCTCTGTGTTTGCCGGAGAATCACATCTGCTGGGTTACAGACGCAGGGTCCAGCCCCCTGCCAATCTCTTTCCGCCAAAGGTTTCTATAACCACCCCAGCCGAAGCAGCGTTCGAGTCGGGGATGGGAGCACCTAAGTCCAATCAGAGTGGGGAAGTCTTCTAATGCACAAGTCACAAGCTACGAACATGAATGGGCAAGAGATGAACTTTTATCTGGTTGGGTTGTCGGCGGAGACGCTGTGCCGGGCAGTCTTCCCAATTCCTTGCTCGAGCGTTGTTAGTGCAGCTGAAAGGAGGAGAGGATATGTGTCGTGGTTCTAAGTCTAACAGTAAGTATAGGGGGTACGAATGGGGAGGCAAGGTCCTAGCTACGGTGATATTGTACGCAAGTGTTTATGAGTTCAGGCCCCTCTCGGAGGAGGTAAAAGCCCTATGTCTCGGTGCCCGGAGGCGGTCGACTGGATTATGAGAGTGTGTGTTACAAGGGGTGCGAACCCTTGTGCCAGAGGAGGGGGGTGGCTTATATAGAGTGCGCCAGGACCCCGGCCATTCCCCATTACCAAGAGTTCAATGTACATAAAGATGGGGCGTTACTGATAATGCCAGCCGTAAAGTGCTTTTAGTAATCTTAAAGACTACAGAGTGAATACTTGACCGTTGCCGTTCAGAGTGACTCATGGTCTTCAATAGGTCGAGTGGTTTCTTGTATGGTCGAGTGATTGACTGGTCATGTGACATCAGGAAGGAGGGGTACCCGAGTGATTAATCGGTCAAGTGGATTGCACTCGACGCCTTTATTGGGCACTCCTTGTTGTCTCTTGAGCTTCTTTGCTTCTAGGGTAGTGACCTTGGGTAGGGCGTATAGGCCAGGCCTATGACCCTACCCTAGGTCTATATCATCATCATTAGCCCTTGAATGGATTAAGGTCCGAGTGAAAAGAAGTTGAAGTTAGTCTTGTTTTGACTATTGAGCTTCACAAGTATCTATGTTGAACTGGAAGCACGTGTTGGAACTTCGGCTTCGTTTCAGTCGTCTTGATCGATTCAGAAGTTGCTGAGTGGATTTATACCGTCACTCGTTGAGTGTTATTTCTAACGCAAAATCTTTGGCGCGATTGGTTATGGCGTATCCCAGATTTCACGGGATTTGAAATTTTGGGGAAGCGTGCGGGGTGGAGCGTGCCGTGGTAAGCGGGATGGATAGACATGAGCGCCTCGATCTCCGCGCTGCCTTTTTTGCCACATACCCAATGCGCGACTGTTGCGGGATTTGATAGGATCGCCCGGGCTCATGCATCAGCCACTCAGAAGTGGGTCCTTAAAAGGCGACGGGGCTAAAGCGCCTGCACTATGCGCGTCCATTCTCCTTCATTCTCCTCTGCTTCTCCACCGCATCTGGCTCCTCTGCTCCCGACACCGCCGCTCTGCCACCATGGTGAAGGACAAGATGGCAGCACTAGAACGCGCGAAGAAGGCGACGGGGGTGGCGAAAGGCAAGAAGACGAATCGGGGGTCGTCATTGCAGTCGGCGCTGCCACCGGGTTGGATCCAAGGCGATTGGATCTAATTTTCACTCCGGCCGGAAGATTTGGAGGAGCTGGCTGAGTCTGGGCTAATCGACAATGGGGCTACGCGGTTGCCGGAGGGGGAGACGGAACCACAGCCACGACCGGGTGAGTGTGTTCTGCTCGCCACCCATGACGACCGCAGTTTCTCCCTTCCCCCGCACCCTTTTTTCTAGGGTTTCTTGAACTTTTTCGGAGCCCAACTCCATTACTTCTCTCCCAACACCATCACATACCTTGCTGCGTTTGTGTCCGTGTGCGAAAATTTCCTGGGTTGTCGACCGCACTGGGGCCTTTTCAAGCACATCTTCACAATCCGCTCCCAGTCGGTGAAGAAAGCGAATACAAGTGACGAGAGAACACATGTTATCCAACTGTGTGGGGGTCTGGGTATCCAGAAGAGGAAAAGGAGCTCTTTCCCTTCTATGACACTTCCTGAGTCGGTGAGGGGCTGGCAGTCGACCTAGTTCTACTGTCAGGACATTACGACTCCAGGCCAGTCGACTGGACTTCCCCCTTTTTCCTTAGATCATGCACAAACCCCTTCTTTGCTGAAAGTGACCGCTGCGGAGAGGGTGGAAACGAACATGTTGGTCGAGAGAGTGGTCCAGTTGATCAATCAGGGTGTCACCAGCATGGATTTGTTGGAGGTGTTTCTCAGTCGACGCATCCAGCCGCTCCAGGCTCGTGATCACTGGATGTGGATGTACTCTAGAGCCAACGACATCGCTCCGGTTCATCTAGAGGAAGTTTCGGCCAAGATAGTGGCCCTGTGGCTGAAGGGTATCACAGGAAACAAGGACAACCCCATGGGGGCCAGGAGAGTCGACCCATTCAGCGACAGCAACCAGCCAGATAAGGTTTGGTCTCTGCTACCGACTGTCTTTTGATACTTTTGCGACTGTCTTCGAATCCGACTGATATTTACTTGACTTCTTGTCTTGTAGGTTTACAATGAGATGTATTTGATGCCCAATGGTGAACAGCTCTGGAGCAAGACCAGGAGGGAGAGGACAGCGTGAAGGAAAGCGGTGATTGGCAATCTCTAGAAGACGAGGATGAGGAGGAAAGCAATGAGTCAGATGACGACGAGATAGTCGACTCACCACGTCGTACAGAACATCGATCCAAGCTACTCCATGATCCAGCGGGCGGGCGTGGCAAGACCGTGGCTCCAAGCACTCAAGCACAGAAGTGCACTCGAACTTCGACTCCAGAGCCGACGGAGAAGGTTGCCAAGCAGCCCAAGGTCGTCCCCTCAATGGCTCGGAAGACTTTGCCCAAGATCAAGATGGATGTTCCTGTTGCCTCTGGGTGAGTGTTCCTTTTGTCTGCCTTTTCTTTCACCGACTGATACTTCTGTTCTGACCGAATGGATTGTAAACTTTTCCAGCCCAGCCTCAGCCGCTACTGGCATGGACGTTGACAAGGCCCCAGGTGACGAGGAAACCGATGATGCAGCTACCTCAAAAGCAAGTAAGTTACACTCCAATTGAATTTATTCTGCCGATTGAATTGTTGGCCGATTGAATTTCTGAGGTTACCTTTTGTTGCAGCTACACGAGACATCATTGAGCTTCCGGATGATGAAGAAGAAGTGCCTCTGAGTGAGAGAGAGAGGAGGAGGAGAGATAGGGCGTCAAGTGGGAAAGCGCCCGAGGGTCAGGTCCTTTAGTCGGCACCGGTGCTTGAGACAGTGGTCCAGCGATCCGGATATCTGGCTCGGACCTGTGTTACCTTTGCCAATCCGCTGTCGATTGACCATCCATCAGGGTCGACTGCTCAAACCTATGCCGCTCCAGTACAACTCCACGCATCTGACCCTATGGCTGCTCTGACTGCATTGCCCTCATCCCTCTTCACTGCATACCAGACCCCAGATGACTCACCGAGTGATGCCAGGGAGGCCCTTCTCCAGGTAAATCTCGTGATGGAGCAGATGAAGGTGGTGCATGAGGCTAGTCAGGTAGCTTATGATGCCAGCACCGCTCTGCAAACCAATGTTAATTCGGTTAGTTGATTCCCGACTGGTCTCTTGAAAAATGATAGTTGCTACTGTTGTCTCGTTTCCCATACAGTACTCTTGGATGAGCGTTTTGGAACCTATTATGTGCATCTATCATGGGTCTATGTTTCACATCCAATCACCAACTGGGGTGTTTCTGTCTTAGAGTTGTATAGTTTTCCACTTGAGTCGACTAGGTTGAGTCAAGTGTTTTTCCGAACCAGTGGGGGCACGCAGAGTGCACCCACTGGGTGTAGTCCCCGAGACCGCGGTCGACTGTTGGTAGTTGGCTGGAGTCTGAGAATCTCCCTTCTTTTTTTTACTCATGCTGGGTAGACCATGCCGAGTGTAAAACCAAACCAGTGGGGGCACGCTAAGTGCACCCACTGGGTGTAGTCCCCGAGACTACTGTTGAATGGTTGATTCAGTGGTAGTCTTAGAACAACTTTCACTGCGATTGACTTTTGTATCTATCGACTGACATATCTTATTTGCTGACTGTAGAGGTCTTGTGATCTTGGGGCTCAACTTTCTGAACTGAATAAGAAGCAAATCAGCCTCAACTTAGATCTGGAACTGGCCAATAAGAACCTCAAGAATGCTCAGGACGAAGCGGCTATCATGGGAGGTAACCAATCGTCGACTGTCCACCTTGTGACTTGCTCTTCCCCACTTTGTTTAGTCTCTTTGAACCGAGTGGTTTCACTCGAACAGATGTGCGTAATGAAAACCGTCAACTTCAAGCTCGTGTGAAGAATGTTATTTCTTTAGAGAAAATGAAGCAGGCTCTGGAGAAGAAGGATCGGGACCTTGTTGCGGCCCAGAAGGAGGTGCGAGAGAAAACAACGCTTGCATACAAGAAGCTGGCTTCAGTCGGCAAGTTGGAAGAGGAGAACTCTAAGCTGAAGACCTCCGTCTTTGAGGCCAATCGGGAGGTTGAGCAACTGAAGAGAGATAAGGACATCTTGACCACGAAGTTGGAAACCTCAAGGCCAAGAAGGGCGAGCTAGATCTTATCTGGGACAGCTTGCTGCGAAGCTAGTCTTGAAGCTTGAAGGTATTCTTGTTCGACTAATTTGTTGACGTCGACTGACATGTCTTGTCAAACTGTCGACTCATTGTTTTTTCCGACAGTGCAGAACTTGGTCAAGACTTTGAAGCAGAAACTGAGCGGGTCGAGACAGGTCTCGACCCCATTAATTGTCCTGTCAAAGATGATGTTGCCATGAATGTGTTGCGGTTGGAATCACACATGGACAGCGCTGTTGCTTATCTTGCCCGACTGAAGGCAGCGATGACTCGGGTTGATGCTGAACTCTGGCCTCAGGCAGAACTCTCACAGGATCTCGAGTCTCTGATGGCTCGATTGAATCAAATACCTGACCGAGTGCAAGAATGGAAGAAATCATCTTCTCGCTGCGACACTGACGTCGCCATGTCATTGGTCCGGGTGCACCGCAAGGATGTCAGAGAAGACAAGCTAGCGGAACTCAAGGTTGCAAACACCAAAAAGCATAGTTTCCAGTCCTTCATGGACACTTTCCTTGACACCGCCACTTGCATCACAGGCAGCATTGACCTTGACAGTTTCTGCGATCTAGCAAGTCCTTCTCCTGACGAGTGATCAAAACATTATGCCCCACCTTTATTTGCCTCAGAATGCCGAGTGATTATGTAATCATTAAACTCTTTCAGGCTGGATGCCTGAGTACTTCTGCCTGCTGCGGTCCCGAGCTTTTGCGGGATTTATCTGAACTTGAATTTCTTTGAATATCATGGCTTTTGTTCTGGTTTTGAACTGTTTCTGACTGTCTTTCGATTCCGAGTGAACTTGATCTTCTCACGTTTTGTCGAGTGAAATGTACATTGTACTTGTCACGGAGCTCAGACACGGTGTCCAATCGACACCTCGTCGCCCTTGCGGATCAGGGTGATACATTGTACTTGTGATGAAGCTTAGACGCGGTGTTCAATCGACACCTCGTCGTCCTTGCAGATCTAGGTGGTAGATTGTACTTGTGACGCAACTCAGACTTGGTGTTCAATCGACACCTTGTCGTCCTTGCGGATAGGGATGGAGCGCACGTTGTATTTGTTGTGTAGCTCAGACGTGGTGTTCAATCGACACCTCGTCGTCCTTGCGGATAGGGATGGAGCGCACGTTGTATTTGTGACGCAGCTCAGACGCGGTGTTCAATCGACACCTCGTCGTCCCTACGGATAGGGATGGAGCGCACGTTGTATTTGTGACGCAGCTCAGATGTGGTGTTCAATCGACACCTCGTCATCCCTGCGGATAGGGATGGAGCGCATGTTGTATTTGTGGCGTAGCTCAAAGGATATTTGTGACCTAGGCAAGCGCGGGGTCGCAGCTAAGCTCCCGAGTGGGAGTATTGCTCTCCACTCGGAATGTTTTTAACTTAGGCGATATCGGGGTCGCAGCTAAGCTCCCGAGTGGGAGGATTGCTCTCCACTTGGAATGTTTTTAACTTAGGCAATTTCGGGGTCGTAGCTAAGCCCCCGAGTGGGAGGACTGCTCTCCACTCGGAGTGTTTTTAACTTAGGTGATTTCGGGGTCGCAGCTAAGCCCCCGAGTGGGAGGATTGCTCTCCACTCGGAATGTTTGTAACTTAGGCGATTTCGGGGTCAGAGCTAAGTCCCCGAGTGGGAGTATTTCTCTCCATTCGGAGTGTTTTTTAACTTAGACGATTTTGGGGTCGCAGCTAAGCCCCCGAGTGGGAGGATTGCTCTCCACTCGAAATGTTTTTAACTTAGGCGATTTCGGGGTCACAGTGATAACCCACAAGTGTAGGGGATAATTGTAGCCTCTTTCGGTAAGTAAGAGTGTCGAACCCAACGAGGAGCTAAAGGTAGAACAAATATTCTCTCAAGTCCTATCTGCCACTGATACGACTCTACGCACGCTTAGTGTTCGCTTTACCTAGAACAAGTATGAAACTAGAAGTACTTTGAAGGTGTTGTTGGATAGGTTTGCAAGATAATAAAGAGCACGTAAATAAAAAGTAGGGGCTCTTTAGATAAAGAAGCAATAAAGTAAATATAGTGAGTGTGGAAAAGTGGTGGTAGGAGTTGTGAAATTGTCCCTAAGCAACTGACTACTTTACTAGACCCATAGCAAGTTTTATGTGGGAGAGGCATAAGCTAACATACTTTCTCTTCTTCGATCATATGAACTTACGATTGGAACTCTAGCAAGCATCCTCAACTACTAAAGATCATTAAGGTAAAACCCAACCATAGCATTAAAGTATCAAGTCCCCTTTATCCCATAAACCACAACCCCCTTACTCAGGTTTATGCTTCTGTCACTCAAGCAACCCACTATAAGCGAATCATGAACATATTGCAACACCCTATAGAGGGAATCCCTCACGCTTGCGCGACACGGACGGCACAATAGGACAGCAACATAACCACAAGCAAATTAAACCAATCATAGCAATTCATCAATTACCGATAGGACAACGAAAATCTACTCAGACATCATAGGATGGCAACACATCATTGGATAATAATATGAAACATAAAGCACCATGTTCAAGTAGAGGGTATAGCGGGTTGCAGGAGAGTGGACCGCTGAATATAGATGGGGGAAGGTGATGGAGATGTTGGTGAAGATGGCGGAGGTGTTGGTGTAGATCGCGGTGATGATGATGGCCCCCGGCAGCGTTCCGGCGCCACCTGAAGCAAGGGGGAGAGAGCCCCCCTTCTTCTTCTTCTTCCTTGACCTTCTCCCTAGATGGGAGAAGGGTTTCCCCTCCGGTCCTTGGCTCCCATGGCGTGGGCGGGGCGAGAGACCCTCCGAGATTGGATCTGTCTCTCTGTCTCTATCCGTTTCTTCGTTTTCACCATTTCATTTATATCCGGAGATCCGTAACTCCGATTTGATTGAAACTTTCGCCCAGATTTTTCTCCAAAAATTAGTGACGGAGTTTCGGACTAGGGGGTGTTCGGATGGCCGAACTATCATCTTCGGCCGGACTCCAAGACTATGAAGATACAAGATTGAAGACTTCGTCCCGTGTCCGGATGGGACTTTCCTTGGCGTGGAAGGCAAGCTTGGCGATACGGATATGTAGATCTCCTACCATTGTAACCGACTTTGTGTAACCCTAGCCCTCTCCGGTGTCTATATAAACCGGATGGCTTTAGTCCTTAGGACGAACAACAATCATACCATAGGCTAGCTTCTAGGGTTTAGCCTCCTTGATCTCGTGGTAGATCCACTCTTGTAACACACATCATCAATATTAATCAAGCAGGACGTAGGGTTTTACCTCCATCAAGAGGGCCCGAACCTGGGTAAAACATCATGTCCCTTGTCTCCTGTTACCATCCGCCTAGACCCACAGTTCGGGACCCCCTACCCGAGATCCGCCGGTTTTGACACCGACATTGGTGATTTCATTGAGAGTTCGTCTGTGTCATCACCGATAGGCTCGATGGCTTCTTCGACCATCATCAACGACGCAGTCCAGGGTGAGACCTTTCTCCCCGAACAGATCTTCGTATTCGGCGGCTTCGCACAGCTGGCCAATTCGCTTAGCCGTCTGGAGCAGATCAAAAGCTACGCCCCTAGCCGTCAGGTCAGGTTTGGAAGTTTGAACTTCACGGCTGACATCCGTGGGGACTTGATCCTCGATGGATTCGAGCCACAGCCGAGCGTGCTGCACTGTCACGGCGGGCATGATTTAGCTCTGCAGCCGGACAGTGCCCTGGAGGCCGCACTCGAACTCGCTCCGATCTTAAATTCAGAGCCAACTGTGCAGATCGAGGACAGATGGCTAGACACCGCCTCGGGGGCTGCAACCTCTACGGCGATAGAGCCGAACACTGACCTTGTCCCTCATAAAGCTCGTGACTCCGAGGTGCCGGACTCCTTGCCGGACTCTGAACCTCCAGCGCCCCCTCCGATCGAATCCGATTGGGCGCCGATCAGGGAGTTCACCACAGCGGACATCTTTCAACACTCACCTTTCAGCGACATCCTGAGTTCGCTAAAGTATCTCTCGTTATCAGGAGAGCCCTGGCCGGACTGCGGTCAGGACGGTTCGGATGCGGACGACGAAGAAATTCAAAGCCCACCCACCACCCACTTGGTAGCCGCTGTCGACGATCTAACCGACATGCTAAACTATGACTCCGAAGACATCAACGGTATGGACGACGATGCCGGAGACGACCAAAAACCAGCGCCTACTGGGCACGGGAAAGCCACCCCAACTCATGACGTATACATGGTGGATACACCAAAAGGAAGCGATAATGAGGGAAAACGGGACGTGGCGAAGGACCACTCCCCTAACAAACAACCAAAGCGGCGACGCAAGCGCCGCCCGAAGACCGGCATCGATAAAAACGGCACCCATACGGACCCGGTCCTAGAGCAGGGCGAAGCAGTGGACGACGCACATGTCAACAAGTAGCCAGCCGGACATGAACTGGACAAGCAACCCATCCCCGGCGAAGATGATCTCAGATCACCAGAGCATATGAATCTTCATAAAAGGCTTGTCGCCACTGCAAGAAGTTTGAAGAAGCAAAAGCGAAAGCTTAAAACAGCGGAGGACGCACTCAGAATGAGATGGAGCAAAGTACTCAACAACGCAGATAAACATGGCACTAGTCACCAGACAAAGAGCTACCCGAAGCGCAAGCTGTTGCCCGAATTTGACGAGGAGGCCTTAGAGCCCCCATAGTCAAAAAAGAAAGAAGCCGCCTGGCCGGATAGACGACCGGATGACAGGCCAAGAGCAACAAGGGGCGCCGCACACAAGCCGGCACACGATCAGCATAAAGATCCTCGGAAAAGGGACGACCCAGTCAGATCTATTTATGGGCCAAAAAAGAAGACTCTAGGAAGCAACATAACCCGCCGAGCATTCAAAGACAACGGCACACCCAAATACAGGGGCGCCGCACACCCACTATGTTTCACCGATGAGGTACTGGATCATGGATTTCCAGCGGGATTCAAACCCGTAAACATAGAAGAATATGACGGAACAACAGACCCCGGAGTCTGGATTGAGGACTACATCCTACACATACATATGGCCAGAGGAGACGATCTTCATGCCATAAAATACCTACCCCTCAAGCTCAAAGGGCCAGCTCGGCATTGGCTTAAAAGCCTCCCAGAAAATACCATTGGATGTTGGGAAGAACTTGAGGATGCGTTTCGAGCAAACTTTCAGGGGACCTATGTCCGCCCTCCGGATGCAGACGATTTAAGTCATATAACTCAACAGCCTGGAGAGTCAGCACGCAAATTCTAGAACAGGTTCCTCACTAAAAAGAACCAAATAGTAGACTGTCCGGACGCTGAAGCCTTAGCAGCCTTTAAACACAACGTCCGAGACGAATGGCTTGCCAGACACCTCGGCCAGGAAAAACCAAGAACAATGGCCGCGCTAACAAGCCTCATGACCCGCTTTTGCGCGGGGGAAGACAGCTGGCTGGCTAGATGCAGCACCAGTGACCCGAGTACATCCGAAGTTAGGGATGGAAATGGGAAATCACGACACAGAAAAGATCAGCGCCGGAATAAGGAAAATGGCCCGAATAGTACGGCGGTCAACGCTGGATTCAAAAGCTCTCGGCCGAACAACAAAACACTGCCCCTCAAGGACAACTGTGACGAGCTATCCAACCGAAACAAGATTCTGGATAGACTATGTCAAATACATGGCACCTCCGGGAAGGCCGCAAACCATACCCACAGAGATTGTTGGGTCTTCAAAGTGTCCGGCCGACTTAATGCCAAACACAAGGGGCTCGACACACCAAGCGGAAGTGACGAAACCCAAAAGTAGCAATCCGGAAAACAAAAGACTTTCCCACTAGAAGTCAAAACAGTGAACTCACATCATGTGATAACACGAAAAGACAGCGCGGCACCTGCTATACCAGGACACCGCCCGCAGAATGGGGATAGACACTACCAAAATTCGCCGTAGCAGCACTTCCTTCAAAGGAGTGACGCAGGCCTTTAAGCCAATTATACAGGCTCGGTACCACCAGAGGTTGTGTTCGGCTCATCCGACAACCTCCGTCGTGAAAAGCTCACTCTACGTCGCCCCATTCAAACGGTAGCCCTTAAGCACTATTAGGGTGCGCAGCTATCGCCAGCCCTAATGCAATACCACATTATGTGTTTTTTACGCTTAAGAATGCCCGGTCAACGTGGCATGATTTCATTAAAAAGTAACTCCGCATGTTCCTTGACCACAGAGAACGTGACACTGCTTCAACAGCCACACACTAATCAGACCTTGCAGGTCAAAGCCCCTAAAAACAGGTCATTCGGACCTCGGACATGGTCAGGCGAGTCCGGCGTAACTAAACAAGGGGCTTCCCAGCCGCATACCCCCTTCATAAGGGGCCGCGTGTATAAATGATGAGAGCCAATAAAGCTCAACTTTCCTCATTTTATTCTATATTAATACAACTTCTGCACGATATTTGTTGGAAACTAAGTCCTTCTCTTTTTCAGATGAAGCACATGCTACACCCGTCCAGGATACAGCACAACGGAGACACAGGCGCAGACGTGCAGCAGGGACCCGTTGCAAGGATTCTTTTTAGATTAAGACCCTGCGTAAACCTTTCTTACTGTCTCTTGTTGATACACACCCCCCGGTTCCCCACCATAGCCGAGGAGGCTGGCGTTTTGGCATTGGCCGCGTCAGAAGTTCCCGCCTGTACCTGGACACAAGGGGCTTAGGGCATTGTTCTTCCCGGTATCATAAAGACCGAACACCTCAGGGAGTGCTCGGCGTCTCGAGTTAGGCCTTATATGCATCAGCTCCGAATCATGTCTTTGGTCAAATGTTGGGTTCGCCCGGCTCTTGTGTTTTGCTGCCTTATGTTCCGCATTATCGACTAACGCGGCACCAGGAGAACTACTGCGATTGTGCCCCGGTTCCGCCGGGCGAGCACCTCAGTAGAGAAAGCCGAAAACTGACTGTCATGATATAGCGAGAGACTGGTCAACCACTTGATCGACCATTGAAATGTTTAGAATTCCTCCGCTTTGACGAAGGACCGTTTCCCGGTCAGGCACATACGTGCCCCGAGTTTGGGAAGAGCGGTGCCACCAGGGGCTATATAGTAGCCCCACATTCGAGCTCCTATGGCTAAGTGAAAGTGATAAAGCATTATAGTCTGGTTGCCTAGTTTGCTACACTATCACCTCCTTAAAAGGACAAAGACGTTGGATTAAGTGTGAAAAAGCGCTTTTCTTTTTGCAAACACCCCCGCACCATGTGCGTGGGGGCTGAAGCCAAAGACTGCCATCTTTCAGATTATACATACATATACGGCCGCACAGGAGATAGTTCAATACTTGAACACACAAGTATAAAAAGTCATTGCATTATAAATATAATCTCAGAAATCATACATGTCATTCAAACATAACATCTTTCGAGCACTACGACTCTATTATACGAGCGCCCGACATGACTTCCTCAAAATAGTGCTCGGTGGGGAATTGGCTTTTGTCCGAACCCCGGGATGCAACAGCGGTGGCATCCATCTCCGCCCAGTATGTCTTACCACGGGCGAGAGCCATCCGTGCACCTTCTATGCATGCCGACCGCTTCATCGCCCCAATATGCGCCACCGCCCCAAGGAATTGCTGCAACAAGCCAAAATAACTCTTCGGCTTGGGCCTTTTCGGCCACAGATGAGCGACCACATCCGTCATGGCTAGTCCGGACAATCTATTCAGCTCAGCCCACTCAACCAGCCGATCACTCAACGGAAGTGGACGCTCCGGACTATGGAATTGAGACCAGGAAAGCTCTTCCATTTCATGATCCTCCTGGCTTTGAAAGTAAACGACTGCGTCCGCCGCACTCGCCGCCAAGTCCAGATAAGGATCCTCCGCACCGTAAAATCGGCCCAGCTGAGCATACTTTGGATCCGTGAACTTCCTACGCAGCATAAAGGGCTTTCCAGCCACAATGTCTCCGACCTGACGCAGTTCCTCCTTCATAGCCCGCATCGCACTACGGGCATCCTTGGCTTCGGCGTCGGCCTTCTTCAGGTCCTCTTGCTCCGCTCGACGTTCTCCTTCGAGAACCTCCAGGCGGTCGGTAGCAACTTTTAATTTCATGGCCATTCCGGCCATCTCCTCCCTGCTTCGGCAGTGAGCAGCCTTCTCGGCTTCTAGCTCTTCCGCTGCCTTCGAGGCAGCCGCCTCGCTTTTTCTGGCTTGCTCCTTGGCCCGAGCAAGTTCTGCTCGAAGGCCTTCCACAGCAGCAGCACTATCTGCATCAGGCATACAAATCATAAGGAATGGGCGTCAGCTCCCTTACTAGGCGACCGCAGAGCAACCACATACCTTGTGACTCATCGAGTCGTTTATTGACCAGCGAGATGTCCGCATCTGCAATGTCGAGTTGCCTCTTCAGCTCGGCAAATCCTTCAGTCCGGCTGGCCGCCGAACATTCCGCCACCTGCATAGGAAAGGCGACAATCTATAACTGAGATTATGATCCTCAACACGCTGCCGCTTTTGACAACATACCAAGTCTCAGGGGCTACTATCTATACAGGGCGCACTTCATGTGCAAAACTATCAAAAGGTATGTCATTTTTTGCGTACCTCAAATCCCGTCAGCAAACTTCCGACGGCCTCACACAACCCGCTTTCGGCGGACGAGATCCTTTCAATCACCATACCCATTAATGTGCGGTGATCTTCTGAGATGTACACCCTCTTAAGCAAATCCTGCAGCTCCACCAGCCGTACTCCAATGGGTGCCGAACTCTCTGGCCCCGCCGGACTCGAGGAGACCCTCCGCGACGACACCTCAGGGTCGTCCGCCCCGCGCGACGGGGCGGCAGATGGAGGCGTTTCGCTCTCCATCATCTCCGGACGAAGGTCTCCCGAAGATGAGCTGTGCTGAGATGGGCTGAGGTCCGAACTACAAAGTGAAAACTTCGGTTACCCTTAGAAATTAAACAGGGATGTCCACTATTACAAAATTCCCCCTTTTACTTACGGCTCGCTAGAGGGCTGATTCCTCCGAGGAGACAGCTTGGCCGGGGCTCTTCCCGTCCCGGGACCTTCCGGTGCAGATTTCTTTCCCCGCTTTGAGGCCTTAACCTCCGGGTCTTCGGAAGCAGTCCTCTTCTCCCCCTGGAAGTAGGGACTCTCGATTCCTCCCTTACTGAAAGCCTCGGTGGCAGAGGTGGTATGTCCCCTGTGCCCTTCTTCGCCCTCCTCCGAAGGTGCAACCTCTGACATTTTGATTAACGCGGGATCCTGCGTGGTCTCAGGGAGGGGGGCCGGACACCGTATCAGTTTTGCTTGCGCTATCCACTCCTGTCCAAAGGATAGCTGGTTAAAAGGCAAACCCACAGTAAATAAATGGACGATGTGTCCGGACACAGGGCTACTTACTTGAGTCTCCGGGCGATTGCAGCTTAGGCCGGCATCCTCGGTCAACTCCGGACGCATCCCTTGCGATCCGAAGAACAGTTCGTACATCTCCGCGGGTGTGAAACCCATGAAGTGTTGAAGAGCTCATGGCCCCTCCGGATTAAATTCCCACAGGCGAAGGGGGCGACGTTTGCATGGCAGTAGGCGCCGGATCAACATAACCTGTACCACTACGGCCAGATTGATCTCCCTTTCTTGGAGGCCTCGAATCCGGTCCTGCAACAGGGGAACGTCCTTGGAGGGCCCCCAGTCACGCCCCATGTTGACCCACGAAGTCAGCCGCTGTGGAGGGCCCGAGCGGGAGACGGGCGGCAGCCTCTGCCTGCTGCCCCTCGGAGCGGTGATATAGAACCACTCCTGTTGCCACAAGCCGAGCCCCTCCTGAAAAGAGCCCTCGAGCCATGGAGCATCGGACCTCTTGCTTATAACCGCCCCGCCGCACTCTGCCTGACGCCCCTCAATCATCTTCATCTCCACGTCGAAGGTTTTGAGCCACAAGCCAAAGTGAGGGGTAGTGCGGAGGAAGGCTTCGCAGACGACAATGAATGATGAGATGTGGAGGATAGACTCCGGAGCCAAGTCATGGAATTCCAGCCCATAGTAGAACATGAGCCCCCTCACGAAGGGATCCGTCGGGAAGCCTAAATCCCGACGGAGGTGAGACACGAACACGACGCTCTCACCAAGCTCGGGAGTGGGAATAACTTGCCCTCGGGCAGGCAGCCTATGCGAAATCTCGTAGGTTAAGTACATGGCGTCTCTTAGCTTTAGCACGTCCTCTTCCATGATGGAGGAGGGCATCCACCGGCCTCGTAGGTCGGGGCCGGACATTGTCAAAGATCAAAGGAATATGGAGCCCTGGGTGTTGGAACTCGGGCCGAGGGGCGGGTTCGATAGAGGATTGAAGGAAAAGAACGGGCCTTGGTCTCATTATAAAGAGGGAGAATACCAAGAGCCATCCCCGTGACCGTTTGGAACCCACCTTCGATGGAGGGGGCGTGGCAACGGGCGCGGTTGGGTTACCCACGTCCGTATTGATGGGAATCCCGGAATAAGGGGATCACGATCTCTGCTTCGACAAGACGTGCCAAGGAAACCGCCTCGCTAAACGCGCGGAGGTGGAACAATAAAAACAATTCGAGTAAAGGCTTGGTAATGGTGTGACGTCACGCCATAAAATACGTCAGCAGATTGAGCTTGTGTGATATTATTCTCTCTACGGTGGTATGTGGAATTTATTTTGCAGAGCCGGACACTATCCTGGTGTTCACAATCTTCTATAAATTATTCGGAGGAAGAACCCGCCTTGCAATGCCGAAGACAACATGCGCGCCGGACTCGTTGTCATTGAAGCCTGGTTCAGGGGCTACTGAGGGAGTTCCGGACTAGGGGGTGTCCGGATGGCCAAACTATCATCTTCGGCCGGACTCCAAGCTATGAAGATACAAGATTGAAGACTTCGTCCTGTGTCCGGATGGGACTTTCCTTGGCGTGGAAGGCAAGCTTAGCGATACGAATATGTAGATCTCCTACCATTGTAACCGACTTTGTGTAACCCTAGCCCTCTCCGGTGTCTATATAAACCGGATGGCTTTAGTCCTTAGGACGAACAACAATCATACCATAGGCTAGCTTCTAGGGTTTAGCCTCCTTGATCTCGTGGTAGATCCACTCTTGTAACACACATCATCAATATTAATCAAGCAGGACGTAGGGTTTTACCTCCATCAAGAGGGCCCAAACCCGGGGAAAACATCGTGTCCCTTGTCTCCTATTACCATCCGCCTAGACGCACAGTTCGGGACCCCCTACCCGAGATCCGCCAGTTTTGACACCGACAATTAGCTTTCTTCCGGCAAAAGAAGAGCGTCAACTGCCTTACGAGGGGCCCACAAGGGTCAGGGGCGCGCCCAGGGGATGCATGCGCGCCCCCTGCCTCGTGGCCACCTCGGGCACCGTCTCGCGTTGATTTTTCCTCCCATATTTCCCAAATATTCCAAAAATATTCTTTGTCCGTTTTTATCCCGTTTGCAACAAACAAGAACTGGCACTGGGCACTGCAGCAATATGTTAGTCCCAAAAATAGTATAAAAAGTTGCCAAAAGTATATGAATGTTGAATAATATTGGCATGGAACAATCAAAAATTATAGACACGACGGAGACGTATCAGCATCCCCAAGCTTAATTCTTGCTCGTCCTCGAGTAGGTCAATGATAAAAAAGATATTTTTTGATGTGGAATGCTACCTAGCACAATCTTGATCATATGTCTAATCATGGCATGAATATTAAGACACGAGTGATTCAAAGCAATAGTCTATCATTTGACATAAAAACAATAATACTTCGAGCGTACCAATAAAGCAATCATGTCTTTTCAAAACAACATGGCCAAAGCAAGCTTACCCCTACAAAATCATATAGTTTGGCCATGCTTCATTTTCATCACCCAAAATGCTCCCATCATGCACAACCCCGATGACAAGTCGAGTAATTGGTTCATACTTTTTAACGCGCTTCAGCTTTTTCAACCCTCACGCAATACATGAGCGCAAGCCATGGATATAGCACTATAGGTGGAATAGAATATGATGGTGGAGGTTTATGTGGAGAAGACAAAAGGTGAGAAAGTCTCACATCGACGCGGGTAATCAACGGTCTATGGAGATGCCCATCAATTGATGTCAATGCGAGGAGTAGGGATTGCCATGCAACGGATGCACTAAGAGCTATAAGTGTATGAAAGCTCAAACTGAAACTAAGTGGTGTGCATCCAACTTGCTTGCTCATGAAGACCTAGGGCATTTGAGGAAGCCCATCGTTGGAATATAAAGCCAAGTTCTATAATGAAAATTCCCACTAGTATATGAAAGTGACAATATAGGAGACTATCTATATGAAGAACATGGTCCTACTCTGAAGCACAAGTGTGGTAAAAGCATAGTAACATTGCCCCTTTTCTTTCTTTTGGCGGGCTTCTTTGGCCCCCTTTTTTTATTTAGGCTTATTTGGCCTCTTTTTTTTGTGGGGCAATGCTCTATAATGATGATCATCACACTTTATTTACTTACAACTCAATATTACAACTCGATACTAGAACAAAGATATGACTCTATATGAATGCCTCCGGCGGTGTACCGGGATGTGCAATGATCTAGCGTAGCAATGACATCAAAAAATGGACAAGCCATGAAAACATCATGCTAGCTATCTTACGATCATGCAAGGCAATATGACAATGAATGCTCAAGTCATGTATATGATGATGATGGAAGTTGCATGACAATATATCTCAGAATGGCTATGGAAATGCCATAATAGGTAGGTATGGTGGCTGTTTTGAGGAAGATATAAGGAGGTTTATGTGTGATAGAGCGTATCATATCACGGGATTCGGATGCACCGGCGAAGTTTGCACCAACTCTCAAGGTGAGAAAGGGCAATGCACGGTACCGAAGAGGCTAGCAATGATGGAAAGGTAAAAGTGCGTATAATCCATGGACTCACATTAGTCATAAAGAAATCATATACTTATTGCAAAATTTTATTAGCCCTCGAAGCAAAGTACTACTACGCATGCCCCTAGGGGGATAGATTGGTAGTAAAAGACCATCGCTCGTCCCCAACCGCCACTCATAAGGAAGACAATCAAAGAAACACCCCATGCTTCAAATTTGTCACACAACGGTTACCATACGTGCATGCTAAGGGACTTGCAAACCTCAACACAAGTGTTTCTACAATCCACAACTACCCACTAGCATGACTCTAATATCACCATCTTTATATCGCAAAACTACTGCAAGGAATCAAACATATCATATTCAGCGATCTACAAGTTTATGTAGGATTTTATGACTAACCATGTGAATGACCAATTCCTGTCACCTCTCTAAATAGATATAAGTAAAGCAAGAGAGTTTAATTCTTTCTACAAAAGATATGCCCACGCTCTAACAAATATAAGTGAAGCAAAAGAGCATTCTACAAATGGCGGTTTTGTATGTGAAGAGAAACAGGCAATCCAAACTTCGAATGATATAAGTGAAGCATGTAAAGCATTCTATAAAGCCATACTCAAAAGATATAAGTGAAGTGCAATGGGCATTCTATAAATCAACCAAGGACTATCGCATACCAGCATGGTGCATAAAAAGAAAAGTGAAAACTAAATGCAAAAGACGCTCCAAGACTTGTACATATCGCATGAACGAAACAAATCCGAAAACATACCGATACTTGTTGAAGAAAGAGGGGATGCCTTCCGAGGCATCCCCAAGCTTAGAAGCTTGAGTCTCCTTGAATATTTACTTGGGGTGCCTCGTCATCCCCAACCTTGAGCTCTTGCCTCTCTTCCTTTTCCTCATATCAAGACCTCCTCGATCAAACACTTCACCCACACAAAACTTCAACAGAAAACTCGGTAAGATCCGTTAGTACAATAAAGCAAATCAGTACTCTATGTACTTTTGCAAACCAATTCATATTTTTTTTGCATTTTGTATACTTTAATATAGCTTTTCCATGGCTTAATCCACTGATAGAAATTGATAGTTTCATCAAAACAAGTAAACTATGCATCAAAAACAGAATCTGTCAAAAACAGAACAGTCTGTAGCAATATGAACATTCACCATACTTATGTTACCCCAAAAATTCTACAACAATTAGGAAAAATAAACAATTTGTATATAAAGATATTGCAAAAAGAATCAGAACCATTTTACGTTCCAGTAAAAAATGTAAAATCGTGCACTACAGACAAAAGTTTCTGTCATGGACTGTACAAACCAACAAGCATTGTAAACATCCTAAAGGCAAACATTGGCACATTATTTTTATAATACAATGGAATTGTACAAGGGGATAATTATTTTTGATGAAAAGTTTCTGTAATTAAGATTCACAAAGTTTCCGTGAGCATGAACAAAGTTCAAGGAGCTCTCCCACTTCAACAATGCTTGTCTCTCTCAGTTTCACTTTCCTTTTTGAAAAGTTTTGGGTTCCCCTCTTTTTTTTGTTTTTTTTTGTTTTTAGACTATATGAAAGCACACAACAGAAATAAATGACTCTCTAAAACTTCTGGGTTGTCTCCCTGGCAGCGCTTTCTTTAAAGCCATTAAGCCAGGCATATAGTGCTCAAGTAATGGATCCACCCGGATCCCAAGGTATATCAAAGCCAATTTTAATTAACAATGATTTGTAATTTAGTAGTGAGCACAAAGTAACATTTATCATGCAACAACAAAGTCTAACTCTCTTCCTATGCATCGGTATGTCATAAAAGAACAATTCATGCACACCAAGTAATGGCCAATGCATAGTATAAGCAGTTTCTTGCAATTTTATCATATTGGAAATATAGAGAGGTGGAGATATAGTTCCTCTCTCATAATAATTGCAAGAAGGAGCAGCAAGCACATGCATATTATATCTATCAAAATCATCATGTGCAACGGTAAAAGGCAACCCATCGATATAATCCTTAATAAGTGCAAACTTCTCCGATATAGTGTAGTTTGAAGAATTCAAAAAGATAATAGGACTATCATGCGTGGGTGCAATAGCAACAATTTGATGTTTAACATAAGGAACTATAGCAAGTTCATCTCTATCGCATAATTCCGATTGGCATCTTGGCCACAAGCATAGCAAGCATCATCAAAAAGGGATATTTCAAGAGAATCAACGGGATCATGACAATCATCCTTCGGTAAGCATGAAGGGAAATTAAACAATGTGTGAGTTGAAGAGTTACTCTCATTAGAAGGTGGGCGTGGGTAGCTAATCCGCTCTTCCTCCTTTTGTTCTTCGCTCTCCTCATCATCTTTTTCATCCAATGAGCTCACAGTTTCATCAATTTCTTCTTCCATAGACTCCTGCAAAATATTAGTATCTTCTTGGACAGCGGAGGAGTCCTCAATATATGGTTTAACATAGGCATTAGAAGCATAATTATCATAAAAATATTTAAATATGGTAAATTTTTCAGATTTTTAGAGAGTAGCATCATACTTTTCAATCAAAGAAGCAATTACACAAGCACCCTTAAAAGCAACAAATTCTTCAATTTGTTGAACATCATAGTAATTATAGACACCCTTAGCATATGAAGATACGATTCCATTATCACTAAACTCACATTGGTAGGGAAGGTGTTTCTTAGGGTTTTCATAACAACAAGTAAAATCGTATATTTCACATAAATTCCAAGCATAGCATTGCAAACAATGAATTTGATCCAGTAAAAGTTTCCCTTTTTCAGATATACGGTGTCACACATAACAAGCATGCTCATCTAAAGATTTGCCCTCAACTAAGCTACTAGGGCTTTTAGCATGATCACAAAGGGATCGAAGATGATCCAAGTAAAAAGCTTCAGGAGTGTGATTGATTTTGAGTGGTTCTTCAACCATTGGTTCAGTAGGTACAACTAAATTTTTTTTGGTATTTTGCGTTTCCTACCCATAACTAAAGATACAAAACAACTAAGAACAGCAAATAAAAATTACTTAGTGATAAAGAAAACAAGCACACATGAGAATATTCACCCCACGCTATGACTCCCCGGCAACGGCGCCAGAAAAAGGTTTTGATAACCCACAAGTGTAGGGGATAATTGTAGCCTCTTTCGATAAGCAAGAGTTTCAAACCCAGCGAGGAGCTAAAGGTAAAAAAAATATTCTCTCAAGTCCTATCTGCCGTTGATACGACTCTACGCATGCTTAGTGTTCGCTTTACCTAGAACAAGTATGAAACTAGAAGTACTTTGAAGGTGTTGTTGGATAGGTTTGCAAGATAATAAAGAGCACATAAATAAAAAGTAGGGGCTGTTTAGATAAATAAGAAATAAAGTAAACATAGCGAGTGTGGAAAAGTGGTGGTAGGAGTTGTGAAATTGTCCCTAAGCAACTGACTACTTTACTAAACCGATAGCAAGTTTTATGTGGGAGAGGCATAAGCTAACATACTTTCTCTTCTTGGATCATATGCACTTATGATTGGAACTATAGCAAGCATCCGCAACTACTAAAGATCATTAAGGTAAAACCCAACCATAGCATTAAAGTATCAAGTCCCCTTTATCCCATACAACACAACCCCCTTACTCGGGTTTATGCTTCTGTCACTCAAGGAACCCACTATAAGTGAATCATGAACATATTGCAACACCCTATAGCGGGAATCCCTCACGCTTGCGCGACACGGAGGTCATAATAGGACAACAACATAACCACAAGCAAATTAAACCAATCATAGCAATTCATCAATCACCGGTAGGACAATGAAAATCTACTCAGACATCATAGGATGGCATCACATCATTGGATATTAATATGAAGAATAAAGCACCATGTTCAAGTAGAGGGTACAACGGGTTGCGGGAGAGTGGACCACTGAATATAGATGGGGGAAGGTGATGGAGATGTTGGTGAAGATGGCGGAGGTGTTGGTGTAGATCATGGTGATGATGATGGCCCCCGGCAGCATTCCGGTGCCACCTGAAGCAAGGGGGAGAGAGCCCCCCTTCTTGTTCTTCTTCCTTGACCTTCTCCCTAGATGGGAGAAGGGTTTACCCTATGGTCCTTGGATCCCATGGCGTGGGAGGGGCGAGAGCCCCTCCGAGATTGGATATGTCTCTCTGTCTCTCTCTCTTTCTGCGTTTTCACCGTTTCTTTTATATCCGGAGATCCGTAACTCCGATTGGATTGAAACTTTCGCCCAGATTTTTCTCCAAAAATTAGCTTTATTGCGGCAAAAGAAGAGCGTCAACCGCCTTACCAGGGGCCCACGAGGGTCAGGGGCGCGCCCACCTGCCTCATGGCCACCTCGGGCACCGTCTCGCGTTGATTCTTCCTCCCATATTTCCCAAATATTCTCCATCCAGTTTTATCCTGTTTGGACTCTGCTTGATATGGGGTTTCTGTGAAACATAAAACAAGCAACAAACAGGAACTGGCACTGGGCACTGGATCAATATGTTAGTCCCAAAAATAGTATAAAAAGTTGCCAAAAGTATATGAAAGTTGAATAGTATTTTTTTGACCTTGAAGACTGCAGGGCTTGCACCCCACAACATTTTATTAATGCAAAGGAAAAAACAGAAATAATACAAAGTTTCCTCAAGGTGAGGAAAAGGAAAAGACTAAAGAATAGTATTGGCATGGAACAATCAAAAATTGTAGATACGACGGAGACGTATCACGCAGCTAAGCCCCCGAGTGGGATGATTGCTCTCCACTCAGAATGTTTTTAACTTAGGTGATTTCGGGGTCGCAGCTAAGCCCCCGAGTGGGAGGATTGCTCTCCACTCGGAATGTTTTTAACTTACACGATTTCGGGGTCGCAGCTAAGCCCCCGAGTGGGAGGATTGCTCTCCACTCGGAGTGTTTTTTAACTTAGGCAATTTCGGGGTCGCATCTAAGCCCCTGAGTGGGAGGATTGCTCTCCACTCGGAATGTTTTTAACTTAGGCGATTTCGGGGTCGCAGCTAAGGCCCCGAGTGGGAGGATTGCCCTCCACTCGGAATGTTTTTAACTTAGGAGATTTCGGGGTCATAGCTAAGCCACCGAGTGGGAGGATTGCTCTCCACTCGGAATGTTTTTAACTTAGGCGATTTCGAGGTCACAGCTAAGCCCCGAGTGGGAGGATTGCTCTCCACTCGGAGTGTTTTTTAACTTATGTGATTTCAGGGTCGTAGCTAAGCCCCCGAGTGGGAGGATAGCTCTCCACTCGGAATGTTTTTAACTTAGGAGAATTTGGTTCGCGGCTAAGCCACCCACTAGGGGATTTGGACACAAGTGATTACGAGGAACCAGTCATTAAGATACTATAAAAATCTTGTCTTTGGAAAACAAACTGAAGTGCTTTTATTACAACTCGTTGGGTCGAGTGATTTTAGGTATAGAAGGACGAAGCAGCTCTGCATTCCATGCGCATGGCTCGTCCATGTTCTTGGCTACGTTGTAAATGTGGCACGCTCCATTGTGAAGCACCTTGGTGATGATGAACGGACCTTCCCAGGCCGGAGCGAGCTTGTGAGGTCATTTCTGAACCACTCGGAGCACAAGGTCTCCTTCCTGAAATGCTCAACCTCTGACGTTGCGAGCGTGGAATTGACGCAGATCTTGCTGATAGATAGTCGACCGAACCAAAGCCATCTCACGCTCTTCCTCCAGGAGATCGACTGCGTCTTCGCGTGCTTGCTCTGCTTCAGCTTCTGAGAAGAATTCCACTCGGGGAGCATTGTGCAGCAAGTCACTCGGAAGCACAGCCTCAGCACCATACACCAGGAAGAAAGGGGTTCGATCAGTCAACCGGTTGGGCACCGTTCTTAGTCTCCATAGGACTGACGGCAATTCAGTCACCCAAGCTCCAACAGCATGCTTAAGGTCGCGCATCAGTCGAGGCTTTAACCCTTGAAGGATCAAACCATTCGCCCTTTCTGCCTGTCCATTTGACTGTGGGTGTGCGATGGACGCATAGTTGAACCGAGTGCCTTGGGATGAGCAGAACACCTTGAACTCATCAGAATCAAAGTTGGAGCCGTTATCTATGATAATGCTGTGAGGAACTCCATATCTGAATATCAACTCCTTGATGAAATTGACAGCAATGCTTGCTCCAAGGTTTTTGATGGGCTTGGCTTCGATCCATTTGGTGAATTTGTCGACTGCTACGCGCAAATGGGTGAAACCACTCGCGCCGGTCTTGAAGGGTCCAACCATATCCAATCCGCAGACTGCAAACTGCCAGACGAGTGGAAAGTCTTTAGGGTAGATGCAGGCTTGTGAGACATGTTGGAGTAGAATTGGCAACCTGCGCACTTGTCGACTATATCTTTCGCTATCTCATTCGCACGGGGCCAATAGAATCCCGCTCGGTATGCTTTGGCCATGATGGTCCGAGTGGACGCATGGTGACCACAGGTCCCCGAGTGGATATCATTTAGGATTATTAGGCCTTCTTCCGGGGTGATGCAGCGTTGGGCCACTCCCGTGACACTTTCTCTGTAAAGCTGCCCTTTCATCATGGTGAAAGCTTTTGATCGACGAACTATCTGACGAGCCTCATGTTCATCCTCTCGGAGCTCCTTTCTGAGAATGTATGCAATGTACGGTACTGTCCAATCGGGTGTGACTACCAAGACTTCCATGATCAGGTCGACCACGGCTGGAACCTCGATCTCAGTCGGGTTGGTTCAACTTATCGGTTGCGGGGGCTCCTCCTTGAAGGGATCTTCTTGTACTGATGGGGTATGGAGATGCTCCAAGAACACATTGCTGGGTATAGGCTTCTGAGTGGAACCTATCTTTGCCAGATCATCAACAGCTTGATTCTTGATTCGCGGTATGTGGTGGAGCTCTAACCCCTCAAATTTCTTCTCCAGCTTTCTCACTGCATTGCAATAACTTGTCATTGTGGGACTCCTGACATCCCATTCCTTCATTACTTGGTCAATCACTAAGTCTGAGTCGCCATAAACCATCAAGCGCCGGACGCTGAGTGAAATGGACATACGCAACCCATACAATAGTGCCTCGTACTCGGCTTCATTGTTCGAAGAATCAAAGTGAATCTGAAGGACATAACTGAGCTTGTCTCCTTGACACTAAGACCACTCCTGCACCAGAGCTGTTCAACATCTTGGATCCATCAAAGAACATGATCCAATGTTCCAACTGAATTTGAATTGGGTGTTGTTGTTCTGTCCACTCTGCGAGGAAATCTGCAATTGCTTGAGACTTAATGGCCTTCTTTGCCTCAAATTTGATATCTAAAGGAAGAAGTTCAATCGCCTACTTTGCCACTCGACCAGTTGCATCTCTGTTATTCAGAATCTCTAACAATGGAGCGTCGTTGACGACTGAAATTGAGTGATCAGAGAAGTAGTGTGCAACCTTCTTCGTGGTCAGGTAAATCCCATAAACAAGCTTCTGATAGTGAGGATATCTCTGCTTGGATGAGGTTAAGACTTCTGAAATGTAATACAAGGGGCGCTGAACTTTGAAGGCCTTGCCGTCTTCTTCCCGCCCAACTGTGAGCACTATGCTAACAACTTGTCCCGTGGCTGCAATGTAAAGCAGCAGAGGCTCTTTGCTAATGGGAGCAGCAAGCACCGGCTGGGTGGAAAGCAGAGCTTTGAATTCCTCAAACGCTGCTTCAGCATCGTTATTCCACTCGAACTTGTCAGATTTCTTCATCAGTCGGTAAAGAGGTAGTGCCTTTTCACTGAGGCGTGAGATGAATCGGCTCAATGCAGCCAAACAACCAGTAAGCTTCTGTACATCATGCACCCGCACTAGGCGCTTCATTCAGAGGATTGTGCCAATCTTCTCTAGATTTGCGTCGATCCCTCATTCAGAAACAAGAAAACCAAGTAACTTTCCGCCTAGGACTCCGAAAGTGCATTTTTATGGATTGAGCTTGATATCATACCTTCTCAGGTTGGCAAAGGTTTCAGCAAGGTTAGTCAGCAGGTCAGAACCTTTGCGTGACTTAACCACTATGTCATCCATGTATGCTTCCACATTTGGACTGATTTGAGTGAGTAGGTGTAACGCCACGGATTCAATGTGTCAGGTGTCTACCAGTTATTCGCCATCATTGCCATGTCATTTGCTTGCGTGTTGCATTTTATCATGTCATTATGTGCATTGCATTGCATTGCATTGCATACGTGTTCGTCTCATGCATCCGAGCATTTTCCCCGTTGTCCGTTTTGCAATCCAGCACTCCTATGCCCTCCGGCGTCCCCCTTTTGTCTCTCATTGTGTGCGGGTGTTAAACTTTCTCGAAATGGCCCGAGGTTTTCCAAGCGGCCTTGGTATAGCACCGGTAGACCGCCTGTCAAGTTTCGTGCCATTTGGAGGTCGTTTGGTACTCCAACGGTTAACCGGGCAACCGTAAAAGCCTCTTTTGTCTTGCAGCCCAACACCCTTCCAAAGTGGCCCAAAACCCAGCAAACTCCCCTCCATGCTCTCGGTCATTCGATCACGATCGCGTGGCCGAAATCCACTCCTCATTTGGACTCTCCTAACTCCCTCTACCTATAAAAACGTCCTCCCTGTCCATTTTCGCGGATGAACCCTAGCCTCCTTCCTTCCGCCGCCGGACGCGTCCGCCCGACGGCCGGACATGTCCGTCCGCCCCCGCGCCCAATCCAGGCCTGCCGCGTGTCCCGCAGCTCCTCCCCGCCACCGGGCCCGCTTGGCCCATCGGTCGGCCCACCCCGAGCCGCGACCGGGCCCGATCTCGCGCCCGCTTCCCTAGCGCCGCCGCCGCCGACCGTCCTCGCCGCCGCCGCGCCTCCCTCCGCCTCGCCGGAGCCCGACCCCATCGCCGCCGTCCTCCGGCCCTGTCGGCACCTTCGCCGCCGCCTCCTCGCCCATCCCACGGCGCCGCCCGTCGCCCGCCTCCCGCCGGAGGAGCTCGGCGAGCCCCTCCGCCCGGCCGAAGCCCGCCGCAGCACTCCTGCCGCCCCGCCTCCGCGCCCTCGACCTCCGGCCGGTCCGCGCCGGCCAGATGCGCTGCCGCCGCCACGGGATCTGGTCACCGCAGGCCCGATCCACGCCTCCACCGCGTCCCCGCGCCGTCCCCTCGCCTCCTCCGTGGATCCCGCGTCCCCGCGCCCCCTCGCCGTTGCTGGAGCACCGCCGTAGCTCGCCGGAGTTCCTCTCCGGTGGGATTCGGAGAGGATGGACCAGATCCACCAGTCCCCGATCCAAACGCCCGTGCCCCGTCCCGGATCTCGTCATCCCGTTTTCGTCGGTATAAAATTCCACCAAGTCCCTATTATTTTGACATTTTATGCCCCTGTTCATCGCATCATATCTGTCAATCCATAGCTCCGTTTTGTGCGTGTAATATGTCAAATTGTTCGTCTCAACGAGTACTTCATTTAATTCCATTGCACCATGTTCATTTCTTCTCATCTTGATGCCTGAATCATCGTTGCAAGAGTGCTAGGTGATGTTGTCTGCTGTCTGTTAACAGAACATGCTCTTTAGTCATTTTTGTCATGTTTGATGTGTGCATCTTATGAGGTTGATGTCTACATGTGTTTTGAACTATGATATGTATTCTTTACAGAGGTGCTTACCATGTATTTTTGTGATCAATGTAGTGACTAGCACAAGCATGCAAACTAGGCTTTGCGATGTTGCTGATTTTAGTCCCTGTTTTGCTGGTATTTTGATGCCATGTAAACATGATGCTACAGAGAGATCCATGCTTATTTTGAGATACTTCAGTAAGGATGTTTTGAACATATGGTTTCTCTATATCCATTAATTCCCCTGGTTGCAATTATGGAGTAGTCTAGCATGTCATTTTCGTGCTCTACTTTTGCTAAAAAATGTTTCCTGGCAGATTGTTTACATGTTATTCAATTTTGCCAAGGTCATTGTAGTTGATCCTTGCATGCTATGAACTTGTTCTTGCCTTGGTTAGTTGCATAAACATGTCTTCTTGCTGATTCTATGCTTATCTTGTCATGCAATGACTTGTGGTGAGTGAATCAAGCTTGTTAAGTAGGGTACTTGCTGTTACTGTTTTGCTAGGCTGAATCTGTTATTTCGTGATGCTATGTAAACCTGCTGCTACAAGTCATTCTATGCATAATCTGGAGATGTTCACTAAGGGTGTTTTGTTCTACATGTCATGCTTTATCCATCCAGGCCCCTGGTTGCAATTATAGCCTGCTGTAGCTTGTTGTAATCTTGCTCCAAAGTACCTAAATAATGTTGCTGTCATCCTGTTAACATTAAGTTCAGTTGTTGCCATGTGAGTTGCTAGTGTTCCATGCACCCTATGGACTTGCTCTTGCCATGTTTAGCTTCAAAAACATGTCTTGTTACTGTTGGTTGCCTTGCCATGCCATGTATTGCTCTGTGGTGAGCGGTACAATCTCATCAACATGCCTACTTATCGTTGTTCCTGCCATGTTTGAATCTGTCATATAACTTGCCATGTTTACATGGGTGCCATCATTTCTTCTGATCCTTTTTGGCTTATGGTCAGTAAAGGACTTTTGTTCGATGC